>NC_056732.1:726838341-726993158 GCF_019279795.1 Protopterus annectens
AGAAGCCCCCAAAGTTCTAGGTAAGAGATACATAAAGCCCCTTTACAGAAACAGTTTCACGTGAGGTTGGGTAGAAAAGGGCAGTGGGATGTGTAGCAGGCAAATATGTATGACAGAAAGATAAATCATGACAGATGACTAAGAAAGGCCACAAATACTATAGAAACAGCAACATCTATCTAGCCAGTATGTTGTGTTTTAATATCAGGTCTGTCAAAAACAATCTAGCATTTATTACCAAAACCTGGCGTGATGCTAACTGCAGGACTAGTCTTCTGCTATATGCCGCCAGAGTTTTTGATTTAGCAGTGCTCCAGGGTTGGTAAGTTTAGCAATTGGGTTGCTATCTTTTATCATACCGCTATTTGGCTGAAAAACGTTTCAGCTGTGGCTACCAACTCCTTTGACTGTGTCATGGCAGCAGCAGAAAACTGTCAGTTCCTCCTTGTCTATTATCCTCCTAGCAGTGTAAGAATACTCTTTCAGCAGTTTACAGACTTCCTTATTCTCCTCTATGTTTCATCACCTAAAAGGATAAGTCTGGATGACTTCACTATTTGGGTGGATAAGCAGTCACTGGGTCATGTAAAAGAACTTCTGTGAATCATAAGGGGACTTGTGTTTGTGTAGGTTGTCACCTCTGTTACTGATACATGTGGATATATATTGGACTTGATGCTATGATCACTGACCTAACAGTGGAGCCCATCACATGGTCTCATGACAGCCATACTTGCTTTCTGATGTATCTACTTTGGGTGTTGCACTTAGACCAGGGTATGATGGTGTGTAGAAATCTTAGTCATGTTACATCTAATTCATTGATTTCCATATTACATCAGCAGTTTGCAGGAGTTAGTGTCATGAAAGCTGATAAAGCTGTTGTGGTTTACAACAAAATACTAACAGTTTTCTTGATTTCTTGGGCACAATTAGTGTCCATTCTGCCCATCTTATGCCATATGAGCCATGGTATGGTCCTGAGCTACTTGCGTTAAGAGGGGCAGGATGAAGTTTATTGCCATGATGCTGCTGACCACTTTAGCCTAAAGAACAGGCATCTGCTGGGTGAACATTATTCTATGAGGCCAAAGTTACTTAGAAGAAGTAATCGTCGAAATCTTGCAATGTCTCAGCAGTGGCAAACTGACCAGTAGTGCTCTCCCAGGTAGTGAACAAGCTTAGCAGCTCACCTTGCCATGTGCAGGCCTCTTTCAGTAAAATAAGCAAACTTGCTGCTCACAAATAAGTCTGCATCCATCAGATTAAGGTGGCAAAAGTTTACTTACAGGGCCTTTCAACAGTTCAGATAAGTGTTCTATGTCTTACATATATATATATATATATATATATATATATATATATATATATATATATATATGGGTCTATATGACTTGGTCGACAGTTCATATGATCGACTGTTCATTTGGTCGACAGTTCATTTGATCGACTGTTCATTTGGTCGACAGTTCATTTGATCGACAAGAATTTGCCCCCTTCCCCAATGTTGTGTGACCCTGGAGTTGATATATATAGTTAGGGGGGGTGTGGGGGGCACAGCCCCCCACATTGGGTGGTGTGGGGGGGGTGAAGCCCCCCACCTAAAATGCTTGTTGATCAAATGAACTGTCGACCAAATAAACAGTCGATCATATGAACTGTCGACCAAGTCATATAGACACATAAATATATATATATATATATATATATATATATATATATATATATATATACATATATATATATATATATACATATATATATATATATATATATATATATATATATAGTTAGAGTTTCATATTTTAATTATGATGAGTTTATTGCTCAGGTGCCCAGAATGTGTTAACCATGCAAGGACTGGGCCCATGTCTTGACAAGCCTGTTCCATCTTGTTTGGATATACTGGGTTGTCCTTCAACATATCTGTAAGCAGTCTCTTTTAAAGGAGTATATAAAATATGTTTAAAGGGGACTTAGGATACTCCAGTTCTTAAAGAGGCTGGCTTAGATGCTGATGACCTGGGCAACTACAGATTAGTCTCAAGCCTTCAATTTGTTGTGAAGATTCTTGAGAATTTTTTGTATGTATAAGTGGATTCTTATTTGATTGCTAATCAACTCTATGACCCATTCTAGTCTGTTTTTTCGTCCAAATGTAGCACAGAGGTTGCCCTTGTTAGGGTATTTATTAATTTCTTTGATGCTAGAGTTCATTGTTGTTATTCCATCTTGTCCCACGTTGATCTCTCAACAATATTTGACATGGCAGACCACGAGTTCCTGAATTTTTACTGTGGTATCTCAGGTGTGGTGCAGAAATGGTTCACCTCCTGCTTTCCTGACCACACTCAGATGGCTGTGTCTGGCATTAATACATCGTCTCCCTTCCCTTACATGTGATGTGACACAGGGTTCAATTCTGGGCCTAACATTTCTCACTGTGCACATGCAGCTACTTAAGGATCACATGTGAAGGAGAGGGTTATGCTAACACTGCGATAGTGATGACATACACACCTTTCCTTGAGATTCTATGCCTGCTTTAAACAAAACTGCTAAAGACCTGGAATATATCCTCAACTGGATGGTCAATAATCGGTTTAAACTCAGCACCTCTATAAATAGCTGATGTGGCCATTCATGATACCATACATAATTCTTCTGCTCCTGTTTTATTCTTGGATATTATCTACACTTATGACAACATAGAATTCATGCCTAGGATGTGGAATTTACGGGTACTATTTTTATGATTAGCTCATACTTAGGAAGCAGGTGTCTGCTGTTGTTATGGCCTCTTGTTAATGTCTAAGGAATATGTCCCTAATTAAGCACCTTATTCCTAGAGAAGATTTATCTTTTGATAGTAAAAGTGTTGGCCTCTCCATATCTGGAGTACTGTAATGCCCTCTGCCTGAGGCTTCCAGACTCTGAGCTTAACCATCTGCAACTAATCCAGAATTCAGGAGACTGGCTACTTACTGGGGTATCTTGATACCATCACATTATGCTGGTATTGTGAAATTTCCACTAGCTGTCAGTCTTGTCACATATAAATTGCAAAGTTCTTATCCTGGCTTATGTCACTTATAAAACTTGGATCTCCTTTTCTTGAGGGAACTTCTTAACTGCCATACGTCTGCTCATATTCTGTGCTGCACCATTTCTGGGCAGCTCGCAAGTTCTAAGGATTTAATTTAATTCATATAGGTTTTTTGCTTTCCACAGGCCCTTTCCTTGGAACCTCCTAGTAGGTTGGCTGAGGTCAGCCCCTACTCTCAACGGTTTTAAGAAGTCTTTAAAGCCACAACTCCATACCACACTGCAGAATATTACACATAAAATATCAAGCTTAAACAATAGCCTGAGTCCAACAATTCCAACAACGTACATCACTCAGACTGTAAAAACATTGTTTCCTCAAGCAGTCCCCACTCCCAACATAAGATCTCAGCCCCATATTTCTGATCTCTAAGCATAGAAAAAGTCAAAGAAATTGAAAACTTAAAATAACCAGACATTTTCCCTTTTATATGAGTTGTACTACCTCAAAGAACCCATAAAACTATATTTGATAAAAAAAAAGTTTGACATATTGACACACTGACAGCAGAAGTAGGATACCACACAGCATCAATAATTTAAGCATGAACAAAACAACAAAACAGATGTCAGCAAACCATAAGGAAGCCATTTATAGGCCACAAAGAGTATACACATGCCTATAAGAACAGGAATGTTACACAAAGGGAAAGCAAAATGATGACAAGAAGCAGGAGGGAGATCAGCTAGAGACCTGGATACATGATATTCAATGTGGTTCAATGATCCGCTGGTCTTAGTTACAGGCTCATGGCCTACAGAAGACCAATAAGGAATCAGTGCCTGAACTACATAGTCACAAATGTAAGATGCTGAAAAATGTAATTTAGGTTAATTTTACATTCACTTGAATTAATACATGTTCTAACTTCTCAGGGTTACCTATTCCACAGTTTAGGACAACAAATGGAAAGTTCTTCCATAATTTAATTGGAATACAAAGGTTATTACTGTGGATAGATAAAGAATGACTGGTAAGACTTAATCAAATACAACAGCTACTGACTGGGTAGTGTTAACAGTCCTGAAGTTCACAGAGGAATAGTGGTTATTTGTGAAGAGTGCCACTATGCTCATATGCAAATACACTAATCACAGGTTAACTGCGATGACTACTGCAACACAAAAGCTTCTGCATTTTCATCGGTATATTGTTTTGTCAGAATACATGCTGCTTTACTGGCAGATTTGTGACTGTCATTCAAGTGTGAAAACTGGCAATATAAATACAGACAATTAGTAGGGGAAGGACACAGGTCTGTTACCAATGGCACAAGATGGCAGTGTAATGATAAGTGGTTGAAATGCATGCATTTGTGGATGATGCTGTACAGGTTAATGCAACTCATGTTTAACTGGATGACATTATACTTGCAGTATGTGTATATGAATATGGGTATTCTGTCACCAAAATGTTTTTGTACTTGGATCTTTAACTTATATTTTTTTAAACAAGAAGCATCTTTATTAAATTATCACGTATAACATAGGCAATCATGCGTTTATATAAATAAAAAAACATATTGACATTATTTTAGTTGCAAACATCTCTTCCGCAGGTATTGATCCCATACTTCCCCATTTTTCCTATGTAATTTGTTCCTACCCTTTTTTATAGATCCCAATTCCAGTTGGTTTACCTTTGTTGCTATCTTCGCTACTTCTAATAAAGTTGGTTTCGACTTTGATTTCCATTTTCTAGTAATTGATTTTTGGCAGCCACCATAATTAGACTCAGCAAGTCCTTACTATGTCTAGGCAATTCTGATTCTGTATTATAGCTCAAAAAATCATTTCCTTAGTTACACCAGTTTGCTCACCCAGTATCTCTGACAGAGTAGTCTGCAAGGAACAGATCTTTAACTTATTGGTGATGACAGCAGGCATGCTTTTATTACTGGGTTCTTCGGCTGATGATCGGATTGAGTTTCAGTATATTACTTTTGCTTGTTGTTTTAGGTAAATGAATGCTGCAGCAGGAACCCAGCCAAATAAAGGACAATTCTAGCAGCCCTTAAGACATATAGCAAGCACCTTTTTTGGAAAAGGGAAACCCAAACAAGCTGAGAGGGCAAAGACCTGGAACCAAGTGGTTATGGATATAATGCTGTTGGTGGAAGGAACTGCAGATTAACATGGTGTAAAACAAAGGCCAGTGATATGATAGAATGTACCAGAGCAAAGGTAATGCAGTATACAATTGCCCATAGCACTGCTGGGGGGATTCAAATACTCTTCCCTTTAACACTTGATGAGGAATACCACTCCAGAGGAGATGCCTATGAAACAGAAGGCAATGCCACTAGAATAATCAGAGGTGGCGTGGAGTCTGGCTATTACCCACATCAACAGCATCAACTGACAGATGCTGAGGGAGGTTGTTTTGTCCACTATAATGTATTTACTTAAAGAAATGATTGTTTATCAAGAATGACTACTTGTAACTCACGACTATCACTGTTAATAGTGGATGCTTCTACTTCTGCACAAAATGATACTGAACAGAGAGATCATGGTAAGTGACCTCAGCACCTCCTTACACAGCTTACAGTAGTGTATGACACTATCGGAGTACTAATATATTCAATTAATTCTTTACAGGATCGTCAGCCGAAACAAGTAATTCCACTGTACCAGTACATTTAAAGGAAATCTGCAGTAGAATAGTTAATGGCAGGATCTCACCCCCACAGCAAGTTAGTAACTCTGCAGGAGGTGACACTGGATCACAAAGTCATGTACATGGTGACATTACACAACAGGTTCTACATAAGTGTTTTCAAACCAACAGGAACACCTTCAGCTGATGGCAGAAATTCAGAGGTAACAGTGTTCACAGTGACACCATTATAAAGGGGTGCAAGATATAGGCATTTGTCACAGCTGCTCCAGGAAACATGTAAAGCATTGGCTGCCCAACAGCAAATGTGCTGTAACATTGTTAAAGCACAGTGCAATGCCAAAAAACGTCAGCTGGATATGGTTAGAGTTCTTCACAGGGTGCATAAGGATGTCCAGAACTAGATGGAAATGGCACTGAGTAGGGATAATGCCACCAGCACATTGATCCTTAGTATGGTGGCACACCAAGTATCTGTATCCTCTTTCATTCACAAACCAGTCAGGACTTACCAGTCTCAAATATGTGTAAGTGTTGGAAAGGGAAGAGGGTGGGGTACTGTCTGGACACTTAAGGGTATATCATACCACATTACAAGTGCTTCTCAAAAAGGCAATGGAAATAGTAGGGGGGGGACACAACAGACTTTATCCAGGTCATGTCAGCAGTCATCTACACATAGTAGAACCTATCATTCAAGCACTGTGAGATCAGCATTTGCATCAAATAGTACATGGCTTCACAGCGAGTTACTATCCAGCTTGCATGACAGCCACTTCTCAAGATCACATGCACCTTCACCCACCCTATCTTTAGGAGATGTCATGTTTGACCCTGACCTGTGATTCAAGCAAGAGATTTCAACTACTTACAATATGAAACATGTAGCATTTGACTTCTATACACTGATGTCAATATGTAACTTGAAATGTAACAAGTTAATAAAAAAAATATATAGGTATATGTATATATACAGTAGACTCCCTCTTATCTGCTCTTGCTGTGACTGGACCTTAGGCTGGATAAATGAATGGCTGGTTAATCAGAAAAGCATACAAAATAGCATTTATAGGTTGTAAATCAGATTAAAAAAAATATGTATATGTATGTTGTATGTAAATATTTATTTGTTCCATGTGAACACAAACAAGAGAGTGAAAGTCTTGGAGGTCAAAGTTTCAGTTTTAAGACATGGCTTGTAATTATATTGGCAATATGTTTGATAGTATATGGAGGTCAGAAGTGTGTGCATCTCTGCTAAGTAAGGTTTAAGAACTTTGCTTACAGAGGCATGTGAGTGAAGAAACAAGGGCCAATATGCTTGGGCAACTCCTATCGACTACTATATGTTAATGGCGGTAAGTTTGTAAACTCGAAAATTCATAACAGTGATCTGAGGGTTAGAGGCATTTAGGGGAGGTTGATAATATGGAATTAACAGGGCTGCAGGATGGCAGAATTGGTTACTTTATCTACCAATGTCTGGGTTGGTTGTTGGATTAGCTGATACAGTCAATAAGTACAGGTAATTCACTGTTATCCTGTCTCACTTTAACCTGGCACTTCGGAACATCTTGGCTTATTGTTTTAATCTTAAAATGTTAAAAATATTGAAACAGAAATGAACTTGCAATATATAAAATAAAAAAACTGCAAGTTCATTTTTGTTTCAATATTTTAACATTTTAAGATTACAAAATTAAGCCAAGATGTTCCAAAGTGCCCAGAGGAGGCAGAAGTGTGTTCTTTTCTACTGTCTGTTGCTAACGCTATGGCCAGTTAAAAGGGAAGCTGGTTGAAAGGATGCCAGAAAAGAGGGAGTCTACTGTGTGTATGTGTGTGTGTGTGTGTGTGTGTGTGTGTGTGTGTGTGTGTGTGTGTGTGTGTGTGTGTGTGTGTATCATATATATATGGTTTACTATCAGAATGTGGAACGGCACTTAAGTGAAACTGGGATGGTCAAATGCGTGTTTCCCAGTTTCTGTAATGCTAATATGGAAATGTTTGAATCCACATTAGTGAATAGTATTGTACATTTGCTAATATGAGATCGATGTTCTGATTGAATATAGCACTACAGTGGGGATTGGGAAATTTACCCTTTTCCTCACTGTAGTGTGATCTCAGAGCTTGCATATATAATATGCAGGGTGTGTGGGGTGTGCAGGGGGCCTTTCCCTCCTGCAAAATGATAAAAACATGTGCTTTATACTTATAATTCCCATGGCAGCTTCACTACAGTAGCCTGAGGATTTGATGTCACGTTCTTACATTTCGAATAATTTTGAATGTGGACATGGAGGTGATGATTGCCAACATTCTGTTAAAGTGACATTACCAAATTCGACAGGATATTTCGCAAACTGATTAGAATTTGTTGTTAATTTCAACATTTTGATAGTAAACCTATATATATATATATATATATATATATATATATATATATATATATATATTTATTTTTATTTATTTTATTTAACATTTGTTGACCTGGAAAGTCCGACTAGGTTCCACAGAGCCTGTTTTCAGCGGAGGCCCGGGGAGAAATGCTCCAGATGCATGTCTTTGGAATCTATATATGTGTATATATATATATATATATATATATATATATATATATATATATATATATATATATGGGTCTACTTCATACAACTTAAATTTCATTTGACTGAAATTCATTTGACCGAGACCATAATACCAACATTTCAAAATACTGAAAACTCACTTGACTGAAACTCATAGGACTGAAACCTTACAATACTAAATTTCAACATACTAAATTGTAAACTATAGACATGCACACTTGGCCCTAGGTATGAGTGTGTGCATGTGTGTGCCTTCTGTGGAAGGTTGGGCGCCGGGCTGGCAACTCGACAGCGTAAAACTCCACTGCCAATCTTGAGCAGACAGTGATCCACTGTGGCGACCCCTAACCGGGAAAACCCGAAAGAAGAAGAAGAAGGAGAAGACATGCACACTTACAACACCAATGACTAACTCTTTCCAGAACTTAAAAATTACTTGCATACCCTCTTAACAGAAACTGGATGAACTAAAACCAAACTGGGGGGGGCTACACCCCCCACAACCCCAATGTGCCCCACACCCCCCAAACTATATATACTAACTCCAGGATCACACTACAGTGGGGAAAAGGGCATATACCTTTCACTTACTTTACAGTACTCTACACGATGCCACTACTGTGTTGAAATATAGCATTGTAAGGTTTCAGTCTTATTAGTTTCAGTCAAGTGAATTTTCAGTATTTTAAAATTTTGGTATTATGGTCTTGGTCAAATGAATTTCAGTCAAATGAAATTTAGGTCATATGAAGTAGACCCATATATAATATATATATATATATATATATATATATATATATATATATATATATATATATATATATATATATATATATATATATGTGTGTGTGTGTGTATGTGTGTATATATAAAATAGATGTATATATATATATATACTGCAGAATACTGGTGTACATGATGTAACCCAGTATTAGGACAATATACATGTGCATGCAATTTCTTTCAATAACAGAAGTACTTACAATTAAAAAAAATATCTGGAAAGAAAGTGGTAGGGCATAACATTCAAATTGCACTGATTTATACCATTAATAGCGTTTGTAGGATCATTGTAGGACCATTAATAGCCCATCTATTGTTAAAAGTTTCAATTCATCAATGGTGTAGCTGACAATTACACAGAACATAAAACAAGTATTACATATGCTTATCCTGTCATCTACATTAGCACTGTTGCCACTTCACCCTCAACACTGCACAACTGACAATTTATTTCTGAGGGCACAAGTTGTTGTGTATGATAAAATGAAATAATCTGATGTGCATTACCTTAAGAGAGAAAGGTAAATCATTTCTACTATGGAAAATTGATGAAACATTGCATAATAAAAAAACAGCACGTGATACATTTTTCATTAAAATGCATGGTATGAACTCATGTTAAATACAAGTTCAGACATGTTGGCAAATTCAAAGCAGTCAAACACTGACATAGCACTTTTTATTAGTTACCATTTCTGGAGAGTCAATACATGCATACTTAAGTAATACCTCTCAACTGCTTAGAGCAAGAAATCTGGACAAAGACATAAATAATGGGGGGGGGGGAGCTCAAAAATAAGGACATTTTTTAAATATTGCTCTTACAAACTTAGAAAGTTGATGGAATAACAGGTTTTGCATTTTCATGAATTTTCTGAAAGATAGTAAGTCTGAGCCTCAAATGCTTGACATGTATGGGCAGTCTATTCCAGAGTATTTGAGGCTCAGACTTTGTCCAGATTTCTTGCTCTAAGCAGTTGAGAGGTATTACTTATCCTTTACACATACCATTGCTGAGGCCCTAGACAATAACAAACTCATATCATGTCTCTTCCTTGACCTTTCCAAAGCTTTTGATACAGTCTCCCATCCCCTACTGCTACCTAAACTTGCAGATCTCAATCTATCTTCTTCCTCCCTTGCCTGATTTGCCAGTTACTTATCCTGCAGGCTGCAATCTGTTAAATGGCTCTCTTCCACTTCTCTATTCATACCTGTCCCAACTGGGGTACTACAAGGTTCCATCCTGGGCCCCCTCCTATTTAATGTCTTTACCAATGATCTCTATACTTCTTGTAAACAATCCTCCATCATCCAATATGCAGACAACTCAACTCTCATCTCCATCTCAGACAATATCTCCAATCTCCACACTCTTACTTAACAGGCCTTCCTATCCACTGAACAGTTGTTGTCCAGGAATCTACTCATTCTCAACCCTAAAAAGACCAAACTCTTATCATTTTCCCCGATCTCTCTCTCACCTCAAATCCACCTTTACTATTACTTCCTCTAATAGCACTGCTATCCAACCTGAATCTCACACTAAACTCCTTGGGGTCATAGATGATGAACTCAAATTCAACTTGCACATCCTCCAAAGCATAAAAAAAGACTCACCAGAAACTTGGTTTACTGTATTGCAACAAAAGATTTCTAACTACAAATGCCAGACACTCCCTTGCACAAGTTCTTCTCCTCCCCTCCCTTCTATATGCTGCCCCAGTACTCACCAACATCCAAACTATTACTTTAAACAAACTCCAACAAACTTACCACAAGATAGCTAGATTTTTCACAAACTCTCCATACAATACACATCACTGCCTTGCCCTAAATACTCTCCACTGGTTAGAAATCCCCCATCTTCTACTGCTGTCACATCTTCAAGTGTTACACTTCATTCTTTACAAACCTTCATCCTGCCCTGCTCTCTCTTCCTTCATCTCTATCTACCCTCCTTCATGGACTCTCCGTACCTCTAATCAGCAACTACTACAAATCTACCAACCCAAAAAAATAGCTGGCAAACTCCTATATAAACACTCCGTCGCCCAAGTCTGGAACAAACTTCCAAGAGACATTTGTTCCATCATTCACCCATACAGCTTTAAAGAAAAACTCAAACTTCATTTACTCAACTCTAAAATATGTCCTTGTCAAGCCCCTACTTAAGCTCCCCACAACCCTGCTATATACCTTTTCATTCCCTCCATATACAGCTAAGTACTCCAGTATTGTGGATACTTATTAAGCTCTACAATCAATACTGTTGGACTTAACTCTTTTTGTAAATATGTAAATATATTTTTAGTCTGTAAAAATATTGATATATCATGTCTTTGCATTTCTGCTTTGTCTCTCCAGTGTTCTTGTATAACTGATTTTGACCATATTTTTGACTCAGATGTTTGATTCTCTGTAAACTGTTTGTGTTTTTTTTTTGGAGCTTTTCTCCTCGGGTCTCGACTGAAAATGGGCCAAAAGTCCAGCTGGTCCAACCCGGTTAACAAATGTCTGTGGAACCCTTGGAAAAGCTATAATTGTGATCAGAGCCAGATCATAGTCAAATGGAGCCCTAGGCAGGGTAATGGATCAGTGTTCCCCCATACACAGCCCCGCACAGCCATTACTTGGCTATTTCTCACCAGTTACCACAAACACTGTTCATACCATTCAGTGTGCTTGCTGTTTTCTGCTTTACTTCCATGATGATTACAGATACTTGGATTTAATTTAAAACTTTTATTTCAACGTTTATAGCACAAACACTGATAGACATTTGCTAAAAAAGCAATACAGTCTCACAATGAAAACAGAGTTTGTATTAAAACTTCTCTGCCCCTAAAACTCACATTCATTGAAATGGCATTGAAACCCACATTCAAAGAAAATGCATCAGGCAAGTGGCAGATAAAGTTTACCTTTGGGTTGTTTTCAAATCATACGCCCCTTCCACACATTTTTAGTACCATGCAAACATGCAAGGGTTCTTTGATTCCACTTCCTAATGGTATTAAATTATATTCCTTGTATAATACAGCAACACTTGTTAGAGCATGTTTTAAATTTATAGTCTTGAACATTTTTCCAGTAAGCAATTAAGGAAAATGCATGAACCAATAATCACAAAACTGCCCAGTTCAGAATATTTCCATCATAAAAGTCTACTCAAACTTCTACAATCCACCAGTATCAGTAAATATGCACAATCTCTGCAGAAGTAAAAGTCATCTAAATAATTTCACATTAAACAGATCTGTAACTAATGAAGAGGTTGCTACTAGCAAACAACTTTATATTTCAGTCTTTCATCTACAAATTCAGTGCCTGCTGCCCTTGAAGAATAAATTGTCTATGTTACATTAAAAATGTTAAGCTGGTAATATTGCAATAGGGAACTGATGGCAAATGGGTAACAGGTTCATAGGTACTAGGCATCTCATCCAAAGGAGGACATTCTCAGGACTGCAGCACCCCACAGCCCTTAAAGTACAACATAGTATCAGCCATCCATCCACATGCTGTAGAGTACAACCCACAGCCTTCTGCATCAAGAGCAAGTATACTACCTGTTGTGCTACTAACATTGCTTCTCAGTTCTATAGCACAATAGTAATTCAATTTTCTAAACAAAATAGTTGAACATTGTAAGCAAACTTAACATGAGCAGCAGTAAATATATTTTCTCTTGAAGCTCACAATTCTTTGAAAATGCACTTGAAACTCATTTCACTGAAAAATGCACCTGAAACTTAGTTCCTTGAAAAACACACTTAAAACTCAATTCCTTAAAAACTGCAGCTTGGTAATTAGGGTAGAGGATTCAGGCTATTGTTTCCTGTAACTAAGGTACAGGGTTGAGCCTGAGTAAATAACTCACCACCTGCTATCCCTAACTAGGGCATTACATGCTGGAGGGATAGGTTCCTGACCCAGAGACTCCTCAGACTCTGGAATAGCCTGCCCATACATGTCAAGCAGAGCGCCTCTTTGGCCCTCTTCAAAAGGAACCTTGACGATTGGATGGGAGAAAGGAAATTCACCCCGGGGGTCCAGGGAAGTAAATAGTGTGGGAAGAAATAGCCAATGAATTGTTATGGCAGGGCTTGTAAAGGCCCTAGGGCCGATAGCCTAGTACCAACCTATAAACACCTACCATACCTCTCAACCTCTTAGTGCAAGAAATCTGGACAAAACCTAAAATTATGGGAGACAAAGTTCCAAAAATTAGGATAGATTTTAAAATAGTGCTTTCATGAACTTAGAAAGTTGCTAGAATAACAAGGTTTATGTTATATGCACTTTTCTAAAGGATATGAAGTCTGAAACTCAAATGCCTGTCATTATTTAGTAACTTCAATCCTTAATGATTTTCCAGAAAATCACACATTTTATAAGGACAGCCCAAAGATATATGTCAAAAATCTGGACAGTTAAAAATGATGTTACCTACCTACCTCTTACACACACACACACACACACACACACACACACACACACACACACACACACACACACACACACACACACACCTATCTATCTACCTCTTACATACAAACACCCCTACTTACCTCTTTCACACACACACATCCTTTTACCTACCTACCTCTCTTACACACACACCTACCTCTTACTTGTCCATTTGTAGGCCACAGTCCAAATGTCTTCTTGTATTCAAATTCTGCATGCGTTTGCACACTCGCACACACACACTTCTTACTTGTCTGTCCATGGTCTACAGTTCAAATGTTTTCCTGTATTCAAATTTGACACGTGGAAGACGAAGACATAAACAGGTTGCACAGATGCAACAGTTATGTGCAAACAGACACAAAGGGCATTCTTAAAGAAAAACGCCCTCAAAAATACATTTTTTTTTTTCTTTTCTTAAATTAAAACAATGAATCCCCCGGCCAGTGGGCCCTCTCCCAGCCAGTGTAACGTATAGTGCTGGATCTAGCTCTGATTTTGGGTGGAGAAAAATTTGCACTAAATTTGTTAGCTAGGATATCAGGTATTTCCTTTGGGTCAGAAAGTGTAGTATTATTGTGGATTAACTTCAAACACTTTTGGTGTTAGTCCTTAACTTCCTGACATAGTTAAAGAAAAAAATTGCAGTATTTTGGGTTTTAATAATTATTTTTAGTTCATACTCATCTTTGTAATGGTTCCCTTAACCTCTTTGTTAGTTTAAGTGTGCTCTTAAGGTAGGCAGAATAAGACCTCTTGTAAGCATTAAGCAGTTTCTTTCTCTTGTTATATAGTTTATTTTGACGAGTATTCCACCACAGGGGTTTGTTTTTAAACATCACATTATATTTGCTGTGGACAGGGATATTATCAAGAGCAAGTATGCGTATGTTTAGCTTGTTTCAGGAAGCTAATATAGCTTTTATGATAGAAGCATGACTGCGTGCAAATATTGGACCTCATCTATCTGCAGTGTGTTGAGGAGATGGAAGGAGTACTTTGAGGGGTTGATGAATGAAGAGAATGAGAGGGAGAGAAGGTTGGATGATGTAGGGGTAGTGAATCATGAAGTACAATGGATTAGCAAGGAGGAAGTAAGGATAGCTATGAAGAGAATGAAGAACGGAAAGGCTGCTGGCCCAGATGACATACCTGTGGAAGCATAGAGGTGTTTAGGTGAAATAGCAGTGGAGTTTTTAACCAGATTGTTTAATAAAATCTTGGAAAGTGAGAGGATGTCTGAGGAATGGAGAAAAAGTGTTTTGTACCGATTTTTAAAAATAAGGGTGATGTGCAGAGCTGTAGTAACTACAGAGGGATTAAATTGATCAGTCACAGCATCAAGTTATGGGAAAGAGTAGTGGAAGATAGGTTAAGAAGGGATGTGATGATTAATGATCAGCAGTATGGTTTCATGCCAGGAAAGAGCACTACAGATGCGATGTTTGCTCTGAGAGTGTTGATGGAAAAGTACAGAGAATGTCAGAAGGAGTTGCATTGTGTTTTTGTAGACTTAGAGAAAGCATATGACAGAGTGCCTAGAGAGGAGTTGTGGTATTGTATGAGGAAGTCAGGAGTCTCAGAGAAGTATGTAAGAGTGGTACAGGATATGTATGAGGGTAGTGTGACAGTGGTGAGGTCTGCGGTGGAAGTGACGGATGCGTTTAAGGTGGAGGTGGGGTTACATCAAGGATCAGCTCTGAGCCCTTTCTTATTTGCAATGGTGATGGACAGGTTGACAGATGAGATCAGACAGGAGTCCTTGTGGACTATGATGTTTGCAGATGACATTGTGATCTGTAGTGAGAGTAGGGAACAGGTGGAGGAGACCCTGGAGAGGTGGAGATATGCTCTAGAGAGAAGAGGAATGAAGGTCAGCAGGACTAAGACAGAATATATGTGTGTGAATGAGAGGGAGGATAGAGGAATGGTGAGGATGCAAGGAGTAGAGGTGGCGAAGGTGGATGAGTTCAAATACTTTGGGTTAATAGTTCAGAGTAACGGTGAGTGTGGAAGAGAGGGGAAGAAGAAAGTACAGGCAGGATGGAGTGGGTGGAGAAGAGTGTCAGGAGTGATTTGTGACAGACACACTGTAAGAGTGAAAGGGAAGGTCTACAAGAGGGTAGTGAGACCAGCTATGTTATATGGATTGGAGACAGTGGCATTGACAAAAAGGCAGGAGTTTGAGCTGGATGTGGCAGAGTTAAAGATGTTAAGGTTTGCACTGGGTGTGATGAGGGTGGGCAGGATTAGGAATAAGTATATTAGAGGGTCAGCCCAGGTGTGAAGGTTTGGAGACAAAGCCAGAGAGGCAAGCTTATGTTGGTTTGGACATGTGCTGAGGAGGGATGCTGAGTATATTGGGAAAAAGATGCTAAGGATGAAGCTATCAGGTAGGAGGAAAAGAGAAAGGCCTAAGATAAGGTTTATGGATGTGGTGAGAGAGGACATGCAGGTGGTTGGTGTGACAGAGCAAGATGCAGAGAAGAAATGGAAACAGGTGATCCGCTGTGGCGCCCCCTAACGGGAACAGCTGAAAGAAGATGATGATGATGATCTGTCTGCAGGCATTCTACCTATCAATGTCAGGCAGGGTGATGCCAATGCGATTGCTGTTTCACATCTAATTATGAAATTTGAGCATGTCCTGAGACAAGCAAAAAATGTGGATTTATTTTTGCATACCATCCACTAGGCTATGCAGGGAGTTTTTTGCAAGAGTTTTCAGATTTCCTACTCAGCATTATGCCAGATCAAAACTAATGGTCAGTCTTGGAAGATTTTGCAATTTGAGAAGGTAACAGATATTTCAGACTTAGGCATTAGTTCCATCAGTATATGCTAAACAACACCAGAAATACAGATGAACAGGAGGTAACAACCGTCAGCTATGTTAAAATTAGGCAGCGATAAGACACCGGCTCGGACTGCATAAAATCTTTAATAAATAAACACTTCCAAAAACTTAGATATAACCACATTAAGCGCTTTCATCTGCTAACATGCAGACTTCTTCAGAACAGATAACCTTGTATCAGTAGGCTCTTTTAAAAACTTTTGGCACCAAATATGCACTTCACAAATTAAAAGTGCAAGTGCTTATATTTCACATTTATCATTTAAATAAATGAACAATAAAAATGTAAAATATATTTAAACAATAATATACCTAAAATACTTAATCTACTTCTAAACCATCAATCTGCAACTTGAATATATATGCAAAAATAATTTGCTATTTGATGCATATTATTATATAAAATATATGTTGTTCCTACAATAAAACTTAACTATGACATCAAATATAACTTCACATATGAATACTACCCTATCAGTACCTACAAAATACAACGTGATTCACATATTCATACTTTCATACTAATGGTACTATGTTTTCTATGATTGTATGTATAAACTTTTTTATATATATCTAAATCTATAAAAATACCATATAATGATAAGGGATGAAAAAGAATAAAACCTCATGCACTTTTTCATATCATGTATAGTTGTTACAAAACAAGGAACCATTTTTTACACCTACCCTTACTGTAATTCCAGAAAAGGTTTTATAGATATGTACTCATTTAAACCTGGTTCCCTGGTTGCATCTGTCCTTATTTGCCAGACAGTCTCCCTTTTACTTAATACTGCCTTTAAATTTCCTCCCCTAGTGGAATTGTACACCTGATCTATAATTCCAAATCTAAAACTATGTCTCGCATTATATTTTTTTATATGTCTATAAAGTGCATTTTTTGTATCTTTAGTTTTTATTTTATATAAGTGATCATAAATACGCCTACGGAGCTGCCTCTCCGTCTTCCCTATATAGAACGCGGAACATAATACACATTTTGCCAAATATATGATGTTTTTCGTGTTACAATTTCCCCTTTAAAATTAATGTATGTCTTATTGATGTCATCCAATTTACATCCATCACTTTCATTGATCACAGGGCACTGCTTACATGACCCACATTTCCTAGTCGCCCCATTTTTTGTTAATATTCATTTTATCTCCCGAACCATACAGCAAATATGTTCTAATATTCATACCCATCTTATATACAAAACTAGGTCTTGGGCCCACTATATCTTTTACCTCATTTTCCACTATTAATGAATTCCAATGTCTAATAATAATATTCTTAATTTCATTGCTATACGGTGAATACATCAAAACACAAACTCTATTGAGGGAATTTGTGTCAATTGTAACTTTATTCACATTCTTATTACTGAATTCCACACCTAAAATAGGGGGGAATTTTTTACCCCATTCATTTCTGACATAGTTAGTTACATCTTCTAATAACCATCTAGGGTAACCCCTGGCAACAGATTTGTTGTAGATATGCATTTTGTTCAGTGTATCACTTAAAGATTTCCATAAAGAAAGCAATTTTTTGTTTCTACATTGCATGTAATCATCAAGAATTATTTTCTAAGTGGTTGATAGACTGTGCAGTTTAGCCTATGCCAACACTTAGAAGTTATTTTTATCAGTAGGTTTTGAGGACGCTGCTCCATCTTTTGCTGACAAGAAGTTCTTTGTTAAGTATTTTTTCCCTAGATGGATTCCATTAAGCATGACTGTATCTTGACAATAGACCAGTTAGACTTTTGGTAGTCATCTTCTTTTATTTATAATATGAGGAGGCCCTTAATCTGGTTTTAACTTAATGGTCAACGTATTGCAGGCTTGGCCCTGGTCTAGGAATGCTTGTGACATCTTATCTGGAATTCCTAGGGTCATGCATTATCCAGACGCTAGGTCTTCTTGGAGGATGGGTTGTTTTGCAACTTTTTTTAAAACAGATGTCAATTATTCCTATCCCCAAGAAACGATCTTTGACCTATACCATCTAGAAAAATTATCCCCCAGTCTCACACCTTTCATTTATTGGTAAATTAACTGAGAAGGCTGTTTGTGATGTACTCATAACTAACTTGTTATAGTCTGATCTTCAACAGTCTGAATTTAGATCCCATTCTAATTCTTACCTCTTAACCCTATTCAGAGATATAAATGCTCTTTGTGTGGCAAATCCAATCCATCATAATCCTCCTTGTTCTTTCAGTAGCATTCAGTATAGTGTACCATGGACCTTTGCTTAAACATTTGTGAACCCACTGTGGACCTTCTGTCACCATCCTTGTCTGGTTCATCTGTTAACATTTGAAGCATTTCCAGTGAGTGGTATCTAGTGTCTGTTATTCCTTTATTGCTCTGCCAGAATGAGAGGTTCCGTGGGGCATATTGCTGGTATTTTTATTGCTTCTATGTATATGACCCCTAAAAAATGTCATATGTGGAATAGGACAGGAGCTGACCCAAGAGATCAGGTTATACAGAGGTACAAGGCAATGTTGCCCACTGTCTCCCCTCCAGTTCATCATTTATTTAGAACCATTGGTTCAAAGGTTGAATTATGTTCTGGCCTCAGGCTTCAAGTTGGGCAATACCCAAATTTGCTTATATTTATATGCAGACAATTTAATTTTATATCTTCCCCACCCAGAAAAGGATTTGGAAATGGCATTTGCTGAATTGCAAGCCATTTTCAAATTTTACCACTACAAAATAAATGAATCCAAGGGTCTATATTATATTAGCGAACGCTTACAAAAGCGAACACTGATTGATCGACCTTATGTAAGTGAAAGCTTACAATCTCGAACTGTCAGATCAGCGATTTTTTTCCTAGGGAAAAAAATCGCTGATCCAAAACACATACACACAACACAAGCACACCAAACAAACATAAATCCACACACATACACCTAAAATCTGACACCTAACCCTACACTAAACTATGCACACACCACTAACTATCCACTTTCCTTAACCCAAACCCTAACCCTAAGGTCCGTCACTATCGCACACTCACCTCACCTGCTCCCTAACCCTAACTCACCTAAATCTGCCCTAACCCTCATGTCCACACAATCGCACACATACCTAACCTGAGCCCTAACCCTAACTCACCTAAACCACCCTAACATTCACATCCACAGAATCGCACACTTACCTGAATCTGACCCGCAACTTTCCACCACAGTACTGAAAATACCGAAGCAACAGAAACAGACAACCAAATTCTTTCCCTAGGAAAAAATTAGGGTTTCTGCTGCTTCGATATTTTTCACTTTCGCTAAAATAAGGTCGATCAATCAGCATTCGCTTGTTTAAGCGTTCGCTGATCTAATATAGACCCGAATCCAAGACAGTAACTATAAACTTTGATCCTTCTCAAAGAATGTTAATTAAATTCACACTCCTTACAAATACAAACCCTCATTAACTACCTGGGGGGATGGGGGGGGTTACTTGCCAAAGACCTGTATTCTTTCCTTGCACTTTCAGTGAATGTAGTTACTTGGAAGATTAAGGGCTATTACCAACTGTGCCAAGGTCTCAAACTAGACTTTACCTAGAGGGTTATAGCTACTAAGTGGTATGGACTCCCCTGATACTTTACATGGTACAGGCTTTTCTGATTAGAATTGCCAATGAGACCTTGAAGATCTTGAGGTGAATGATCATCACTTTTTTTGGCTGGGTCAGAAACCTAGGGTCAGACTGAATGTACCAGTGCTATAGTAGAATATAGGCAGGATATTTTTGCTTGATTTGGATCTTTACTGGTTAGCATCCCAAATGAGACTGGTATGGGTTCTTCTTTTACCCAATAAAATGGCCCCATGGAAGATGTTCTTCTTGACCTATGGGTAGGATACCCAGATCATTAAAGAAGCCTACTTTTGAAGCATCAGAATAGGAAAGGCATAACACATCCAGTGTTAAAAGATTTGACTACAGCTATATTACATTCTTTCAAACTTACCAGAGCACTTGCCTGGTTGGGTGAATTGCACCTTTACATTTTTGGGGGTCTTCAACCCTATTATCCTCAATTTGACCCCCCACCCCTTACTGCAAAGATGCAGAGAAGACCAGTATTGGAACTAGATGACTGAAGGAGGAGAAGTGCTACCCAGACAGACTTCTAGAGACAGGTTTCAGATCAGCGAGAACAATGTTCCAAAGTTTAATAGACTGTATTTAATATTGTCGAAAACAAAGATGAGAAGTGCTAAAGCAGATGACACTGACTGAGAATTCTGAATTGTTGATGGGGGGGGTAGAAGAGAAGACTCACAAGGGGTTATTTTTAAACATTATACATGTCTCATTGCAAACAGAATGCAATTTACTCAACGATATAGGTAACAATTGCAGAATGACTTAAACGTACTGTTCTCAAATACTGTTTAACCCATATTGTTATAGCTACCTAGATATCCCACAAAGTCCAGAAGATTTAGATTCTTCAACTGACAGTATTTCTATACACCATGTAAACTGGATGTGATGTTCCCAAGGGTGTCACCTATGTGCTAGCACTGAAGCGATGGCAGTGTTGTTAATTAGTGCCACATTTTCTGGAACTGTCCAATACTAAGTATTTGAAACAAAAGCTACAAAAAATTTGTGAAATGTTGTAACCAAGTCAAGTGGAAGTCACATCTTCTCTCTTTCTTATAGGTTATTTCCCCTCACCCCTTTTTCTCCCTGCAAGAACGGGTTTTGTTACAATTTTTGATGCCTGTTGAAAAAAAATTTGTTACTAGATCTAAGATGAAATAGGCTTCTTCAGAGATTTATATACCATAATGAATGAGATAAGGCAACTGAAAGCTTCTATGGTCTCATGTAGGATTAGGGTTAAGATGTTATATAATAAATAGTCACCCTGGATAAACAAGATTCACGCACAGTTAGCTGTTTCTCACTAAGAAATAACATGAGTGAAAGTTTTTACTTCAGATGTTAACTGTGGATCAGATACAGACAAGAAATGTGTCACTCTTGTTGGCACACAGCAAGACTGGATTAAAAATAATTCATGTTTATAGTGGGTGGTATAGCATAAATATTTGTTTTATTGACCTGTATGTATTAGTTATTACAAGCTATATAATTTATTGCTCTTAAATGGGTATTATGGTTCATGTATTGATAATTAAATTTGATGTTGCAAAAAATGTTACATGTGGGACAAGTATGTAATATGATTACAATGTCTGCCAGACTTCTCATTGCCTGTAAAGACAATGCTGAACTTTACTGCCTCTGAAGACTAGATTCTATCTTGAATTGGATGGCATGGAGATGATTTAAGATTACATCTGGCAAAGACAGAGGCTATGCTGATGCATGCCACAGTAAGACATTAACAGGATCCATATCCTTATTAACACTTTATAGTGTCACTCAGATAGAGTTTGTATCAGAGACTCTGGATCTTGCAGCTATTCTTGATAATATGCTACCATAAATAATTTAGGTGGCAGGTGTTGTGAGGTCATTATAATTTCATATCAGGACCATTCTGTGGAATAAAACTCTAACAACTCAAAATTATCTCTATAATTATTCATGCATTAGTCCTTCGTGTTTTGATTATTTTAATTCTCTCTATCTGGGTCTCTTAGATTTTCATCTTGAACATCTATAATGGCTCCAGAATTTATACTGACCATGTACACCACAATATGAAGAAATTGCCCCCAGTTTCCTGTAAATTACATTGGTTACCCATTATCAGTCCTGAAGATTTTGAGTCTGACTTCAATCCTGAAGATTTTGAGTCTGACTTATACCATTTGTGATCAGAGTCTTTGCATGAATTATGTTGCTTAGCTATTGCAGCACAATCCACCCTGAAGATTGTATGTCTGACTTATGGTTTTCATGATCACAATCTACTCATTGCAGTGCTGCCCATTGTGAAGACTCTAAGTCTGACTCATCATGCCTTCATAATCAGAGTCTTGTCTATCTTAGTCTGGTGGCCTGTGTTCTAACTTATCGTCTATGATCTTGCAGGGAGTACAGGAACTACTAGCAGTTCCAAGGAATCACCTTAAAACACCCATCTAGTAGATATCCTTTTGCTTTCTGGCTTCCATCCTCTAGAATCTACTACATTCAATAGTCAGGTAAATTATTCTTTTTTTTTTTTTTTTTTTTTTTTAAAACAAGTTTATTGTTTTAACATATAAGAGAAATATCATAACAATTTTATACAAATAATTAAAAATAGGTATTATTATAATATTCAACAAAACAACTAAAGTATTTACAAAGGGGTAAATTATTCTGAAGCCTCTTCTAAAAGATCCCTAAAATACCATCTGTTTAAGTGGAGTACCTTGCACAAAGCAGAAAATGGTGTATATTAAGACATTACTTATTGACTCCCCTTTTAAGTTTATGTTTTAATCTGTTAATTTTTAAAATATAAGATACTTTATTTTTTAATTAGCACTGTCTATTATAATACAGCCTACTTTGTGTGTGTTTATTCTTCTATAAAAGACCTGAACAGAGGCACTTGAATTAGTTGTGATATTCCCATCAGAAGGCCAGTTGATGGGACAGACAGACAGACAAATGGGGGTTTGAATTTCTCCTCTACAAGCACTGTGAAGAACACTCAGTGACAGAAGGGTCATGTGATAAGACAAATGAAAAATTCTATGGTCTTATATAGGATTATGGCTAAGATATTATTAAATGGTCACCCTGGATAAGCAATATTCATTCAAAGTTAACTGTTTCTCACTTGGAAGTAACACCATTGAAATGTTATACTTCAGGTGTTAACTGCAGACCAAAATCAGGCAAAGAATGTGTCACCCTTGTTAGTCTGAATTAAACCACTGCCATCCATTCTAATGTTCAATTACAATATGCCACAACTATAACATACAGTGGACAGTGGCTATCATCCCCAGATCTGCTCCACTGCCCACAAATAAATTACCTCAATCTAAAATCTGATGACCACCAAGGGAATGGTGTACTGAGTCAAACCACTGGTTCTAAGATTAAAGTATAAGAAAGACACATAAATATGAATCATTAAATAATTCACTGATTACAGCCTGGCCTAAAGGGCATGCAGGAAATATGTAATGTTGCCTTGATTATGGATCTGCACCATCTACACCAGGAATAGGGTTCACACCAAGCATCCTGCTGAACTCAGTCTTTGGCCTAGCTTACCAGACAACTTTCTCACCAATCTCTCTTTACATTTCAGTGCCTTACAGTGCCTACATTTCCATAGTAACTGTACTTTGAATAAACTTACACACACACACACACACACACACACACACACACACACACACACACACACACACACACACACACACACACACACACACACACACACACACACACACACACACACACACACACACACACATGCACATACTAATTTCCAGGGAAGTCTGGTAATATTCTTCAACACTATAGGCCTTTGTCCTGGCTCAAAGTAGTAAACTGCTACAACCTCAGATTATCTGACTGATAAACGTCCCACTTACTGTTCATTCCTAAAAATGCAATGTGTTGCTGAGCAGTCTGGCTAACTAGATGTGGATGGCAGCAGCTTGTTACCATTTAGCAATAAATACCCTGTTACAAATGATTAAATAAATAAGTGATTAACCATAAGATTTATAAAAGTGAATAAATAAGACTACTTAACTTAAGAAAGAGTGAGATAAGCAATGCAGTTCACAGCTAAATATGCAATGCAATAAAATCAGGGACAGTGATTTTCCATTTTGCTGAGAAAATGCTAGTAAATCCCAAATTTGGACTTCTGAAAATAAAAAAAATCACATTTCCACAGATTTTGGCATTTTAGGCCAGAGAACTAATTCATCACAAGATGTATTTTTGATCATATTTATTATTTATAATATTGTCACTTTGCATTATTGAGTGCTCCATGCATAAAATATGTTTAAATCTTCAGTGCATACTAAATTAGAAAAAATACTAAAATCAGCATAATGACCTAAAAATCAAGGATATAATTTCTGTAATTTATTTTATGAAAACAGAATTTCATTTTTTTGAAAACCAAAAATCAATGTCCCTGAATATAATTTTGAACCGAGAAAACAGATGATAACTGAACAAATAGATTACAAGAGAAAACAGATGATAATTGAACAAATAGATCACAAGAAAGAAAACATGTCTCCAGCTAAACTTTAGTCCTACTTATCTCTTAATTTAAAGAATTACTGAGTCCTAAGCTAATTTGGTTGACTTTTTAGCTTATATGTTTTCCATACAAAAACTACAGATGCAGTTAAGCAAAGTTTCACATTAACCCACTAATGAGCTTGCTTTCTTTGTTTTGGCTAATTATTTCTTTAACAACCTCCTAATTACACTTTTCTAGTTTAAGCTTCTTGGCCTAGGAATAGTCAGCGATTTTACAATCACATGTATGGTACACATTTCACATCCTATGTATAACTGCATTATTTATCAACAGAATACATTTATAAACTTAAGTTACAAACTCCATCTACTTGTCTATTTGTTGTATTGAAGAAAGTCCTAATTTCTCACATCTTTTCATGCCATAAAACATACACACACACACACACACACACACACACACACACACACACACACACACACACACACACACACACACACATATATATTTAGTTTAAGCAGGTTTTGCAATGTTTAAATGCAGCTCCCAAATCTGTTACAGTCTGACTCAGAAATAGAGGCAGATTTATTCTCATGTATCTTGTTAGTAAACAGAGGGCATGTTCTAATTGTAATTGTGTTACTTATAATGTAACTTTCATGCTGATAGTTTCCAGTAGCTTGTATGCAGCATGATCTTTCAATTCTTAATGTAAGTATGAGCAGATAATAGTAGACAGCTAGAAAGATCATTTGGCTGATCCTAAAGAAATGCAAGACTATGTCTCTAGAGCTGAATGAATTGTGAGTTTATACTTACGTGCTATGTTGACAACTAGTAATAAATTTCTATTATAAGACATTATTTATGTTTTGTGGTATATAATTGCTGAGTTATAACAAATTTGTTTAAATTCTTGCCCTTCACTGAAAACTGTTATGAGAAATTTACCATCCACTTGAACTATTCAAGCAGGCATTACTTGGTTAAATATTTTCCTAAACTTTGTCACATAAGGAATGCAACATCCTTTTTATACAGTACTACAGAAGGAAGAAATTATTAAATTCTGGTATATGCATGGAACCTGCAGCCATAACAACACCCTATCATCAAAGCTAGTTGCAACTTCCTATACTAAAGATATTGATTATTTTAAATATTTTTTCTTCAGGTACCTGTCTTTCATAAAATGTCTTCTCTATTGATACTGGTTTATATACTCTGGATTTCTTTCTGGGTAACCTGACAAAAACACACTTCATCATTTCATACCAACGTTTTAGTGATCACACAGTACTGTTGCTCCCTAAAAATACATTTGCTGTATAAATTGTACTATGATTTGTTGCCAGCTGATTCTGCAAAATACATAGTGTTTAGTTTTATCTCTACTATAGCCCATCTAAATTTCAGTACAGGCTATTAATACTCCAAGAAAGTTGTAGTAGAAACATTAGAACTTAACTTGGCACAGTAATTCCTTTGAATAAAAGACATGGTCTGCTTTTGTTCAATAATAAAATTGCTTAGTTAAATGACTAAAGTTTAATTACTGTAATACTCATGTGGGTGTGTTTCCTAAAACCCTCCTAAGGACTGCCCAAGTACCCAGTACCATGGTGACATTATCTCAAACTCCTAGCCATTTGAAGGTACTTCCATACAGGTACCAGTGGTTTCCATACCCGCCTCTTTAAGATCTGATTATTTTCTGATCCATGTATGATATGGCTCAGACTGAGTATCTAAGCTTGAGTCATACGTTGGCTATCTTATAATGTCATCATGGCTGTCACTTGTTACGCAGAGGAAGCCTTATTAAAATTGCCAACTATATTCTACTTATTTGATTTAATATCACTGATGATAAGAGTAATAATAAAAGCAACAGTAGCAATAACAAAGTTTAACCAGTTGTCTTATTAGACTGACTTCTATAGAAATGATAGTTACAGTTTTTGGTAAACACAACACAGCTCCACATGCCTCATGATTTTCCTGCCCAATTCTTCAAAAAGATGGCCACTAAAAGTATTTTTGAAGTTAAAGCCACATTTGTTTGAAATAAGTGTTTTACATCTGGGCAAGTCCATTCACACTCTGTGTGGGGTTGTGCATCCCCCTATAGCCTTTTAAATTAATATAATCCTTCTGGAATCACCATTACTCAGTGTAAAAAAAAAAAATCCAGTTTTTAACATTCTCCTTCATTTGGATATTTTGGAGAAAACACCATTTTCAAAACCAGGTGCTTAACTTTATCAATGAAGAGTACTTTAGTTTTGGCAGAAAAATCAGTTCCTGTAAATTTCGGGACTGGCTTATTGTTTCACAGGTACCATTTAATCTTGTTACAGATGTTACATTGGTACTGAAAAGGTATCTGAAAGGGCCAGCCACCTACCAGCTTAACAAATTAGCTAGATAATTAATGAATGCACATCTAGAAAGTCCTGTGCCCGACAACAATGCCTGGTATACAATATACTTCAAACTTTTAAAATATTATGCAACATTGACTTTTTACCTCATGGAGAACTCTTGTTACTGGTTTTGCTAGGTCTACATTGTAGTACATTGAATTACATCTCTGTGGCAGAATTTTGCATTGCTGTACATTGACATGGACTGAAGCTGCTTTGCATTGTCCAGAATAATGGATTAGTTCAGTAGATTTTTGTGTTAGTTTTTGTCTGCTTCTCTTATTTGGGATTATCAACAAGCTGCCAGTAGAAAGCTTCAAATATGCAAGTGGTTGCAAAGAAGGCAGCTGATCTTATTCAGATTGCCACTGCTTTTTAAACTGCCAACCCAAACAAATTTACCAGATGAGTACACTTTTCCTGGGTGAGCTAAAATAACAAAGTCTTGTCACCTGTAAAAAAATTAATTTCCTGCTTAACTTCATACAGATTATTAATCAGCCATATCTTGTTAATACATAACTTATTTTGTATATTTGATCCTCTGAAGATGAATCTGCCAAAACATACTTTTGTTCTAATCTTATTGTAATATCTTGGCACTATCGGTTTATTATGCATATTTTATGCCGTGATAAAATGATAAGTATATCTGTTTATTAATAAGTACAATAAGCAAGTCTAAGCAATAATAACTTCAATACTATAGGTGAGTTCTAAACAAGTTTTTTATGCCATTTTAGATAAGAAATGTCTGGGTGAAAATGTCTCAACCCTGAGTATCTCTTTTGCTCTCACAAATTTCTGATTAGTTATTTTTCACTTCAGTATTGCAGTGTTGAAATACTGTGATGTCTGTCCTCATTCTAAGTGCTTAGCCAGTTCAGTCTAACTCACTTACTCTTAAAGTCTTAATAGGGTTATGGCTACTATTAGTGAACAAAACTAGAATGAAATGCTGCAGTGTTTTAGTCATGTCAGATTCCTCATTCCTTCATACCATCGCCACAAATCTAAAAGCATCGCTATGGTAACAATTCTCAGCGGAGTTGGATTACACTGTGTTTTGAATGAAGAGGCATGACCATTGGAACTCTCATCAAGTTTTGTCACCTCTTCCTGCAGTCATGGCAGCTTCTCTTCTGTTATGCTTAATGTGTATGTCAGTTTGGTAATTTAGACTTATTAGTCATCTTTTATTCTTAAGAAATTATGTCAGCCTTAAAAAGATTAACATGATTTTAAAGCAGAATGTTTGTCTCAGCTGACATATTTTCACCAAGGTATGCTGACAACTTGTTTTAACTGTCATTTCCCATTTTGTTGCACTTATTTTTGCTAAGCACCATTGTGATAAGATTGATTGTATCAATGTCATCACAAGAAATCACACAGAGTCACCTCTGTTATTAAAATGAATTTCTAGAAAGTAAATTCTTATAAAATAGGGACCAAAGTTTCCAAACTTATTTTGGTATGCATACATGTGCATGTGCAAATGTATGATACTGCCAAAAAGGAGAGGCTATAACCTGAAAACTCTCCATCAAATAAGCACACACCTTATCTATTCAAACAAATATATATGCAATATGTTAGAAGTTAACACATTTAACATTGCTCACCATATAGTTGGCTGTGTGATCTTTTCATCGTGAAGTTGAATTTATTCTTTTTTATCAAATTTTATTTTGTCTGACACTGCAGTAATGTACTGGCAGTATTTTAGGGTGAAACTGTCAAGCTTTGAGAAGAGGAAGTCTATCCTTTTCACCACTGTATTGATTTACAAAGTTGTTATATATGAAACCCTGGGGTTGTCGGAAAAAAGAATGTTGTGCAATGTTGTGCAATCTCAAGAGATAGTATATGTAAAGTTGTGGTGGTGTAGTGGATTCAGGGAGGCTTGCCAACCTGCAAAAGGTGTGGTCTCTTGATTTTTTGTTTTTGACAATACAGTCTGTCAGTTTTTTTTTTTTTTGCAATGTAATTTATTGTGACTATTTTTCCTTTAGAAGAATCTCATTATAAATACACACACACACACACACACACACACACACACACACACACACACACACACACACACACATTTAAGTACATTTTTGACAGTAGTGTTTGATCATCAAAGTTTTGTCAAATTACCTAACACAAATAACAACTACCTCCTTACAACTGTTCTCTTTTTAATGCTCACTCTTCCTCTTCTCTTTTCCAATGGGAAAGGTTTTGTTTTAGGTGGGCTAAGACATTTCTGGGGCTACCACTGCCTCCTTTTTGTGTGCAGAATGTGTAAAGTTGCTTTATGTTATGATGAATACGAGGTGTGTATGTTTAAATATATGATGTTGCCAAAAAAGAGGCTACACCTTTGCCATTCAAACAGACTGATTTATTAAGCAGTTTTAAAAGTAGGTATGCAATATATTAGGAGTTAACACATTCAACTTTGCTCGCCATGAAGTTAGTTGGCTGAGCATTCTTTTCACCATGGAGTGTATTGTTGGCTTTTTTTATCCAATTTTGTTTTGTCAGATATCTTTCCTAATTTTGACTTCAGAGTATTTGAACTTATTCCTTAAAAGTATCAAGTTCCTATCTTTCCCATAAATGTTTTGGTTTATTTAGGCCAAGATTCACTGACAAGTTCCATAGCATGCAGTACTCCATTGTGCAGAAGCAGACATGTGCAGACATGTTGCAGTTCACAATATCGGGAAGCTCAGCAGAGCAGCGTGGAACAGCAATACTCAAATGACACATAAATGAAGGCACACAATGTAGAGTACATGATGAGAAGTAAATGTGTCTCCCCCAAGCACTAGGTCACAATCTGTAGTCATACTGCACAGCAGACATGCACAAAGTTGCACATCCCTATAACAGCGAACAGGACATAAAAACTCATAGAGCTGCAAAAGCATAGGTGCTCAGAGCACCACCAGCCTTCATGCAGCAGCACTTACTAGCTATAAGCACTGCAATCTTCCAGTCATGAACATAACTAAGTGGCAGGCAGTACAAACACAGAAGATTATAAGTGGGTCTCTGATTGCAGCTGCATTATTATGTGTTTGAGACATGGATACAAAGAAATTCACCTTGAGAGCAAAGCTCGAGAGGTAAATCTTGGCATTCACATCAAGAACTGATAATCAGAGGTAACGACTGCAGATATGATCTTACGTTTTGTTGTAGTACATGGAACTTTATCTGCTCCAAGTACTACCAGTAACAGAAAAAGGGAAAATGCACCAAGCGTTCTACTGGCTTTCGAAGCCAGTAAAGCCCGTAGCGAGTACTGTCAAAAAGACAGTAGTGGAACACCTATCACCTTATTTGTTAAAGATGGGAGGGCAGGACAGAGGATCAAATCCAGGTAGTTTTTAAATATTGCTTTAATTCACTTTAATTTTAATAGAGGGACAAGTTTTACATCTATATGCATTTCTGAACAATAAGGAATACAATACCCTGCTTGTGGTACTTTTTACTGATGCTAACCTTCAATTTACAAGAAAGTTGGACAAGTTTATAAAGGGCAGGGCAAGTTGAGAGGCATACACAGTAGTGTAGAAACGTAGCTGTTTGTACTTCTACCACTGTCATTTCTTGGCTGGCACTGTCCATACTTAATGTTACGTAGACCTGTTATTAACAGCACTTAGAAAGGTACTTAACAGTTGTAAATCACATGAGTACAATTAATATTGGGTCTCATTGTACAGTAGTTTTTAATCAGCTTGTCTTTTCCCTGATTTTGAAACACTACAAATATGTTACAGCAGTGTATTACCTACAACCAGCTAACTGAGCGGCAAATGACTGACAATTTTTGAGTGGGTACAAATATCATACATGCATTGTCTGATATTGTCCACAATCTGAAGGAATGCATGGGCTTATTATGCCAGTGGACACCCAGGCATGTATAGCTCCTACTATACTAGTTACAGGGACATTTCAGAAGCAGACAGGGAACATATTAGATATGTCACAGGTTTCAGCCTGTACATGTAGATGAACATATCTATTTCCCCAACACATGAGGGGAGACAGCCACTACCACATGTGGCTGGTATGACATTGCTCATCTCCCCCAAATACTGGATACTATAGAGTGCACATATGTGGCAATAAAAGGAACTGCCTTTTGCACCTTGGCAGTGGTACCTCAACAGGAAGGACTGCCAATCTATTAACTGCTATGCATTGTGCAGGACATAGGGATTAATAACCATTGTGAATAAATAGCACCTCGGCAGTACATGAATCCCACATCTGCTATACAACTCATCCATATTGCCACTTCCTGCATATTCTAAAGGTTCATCTAATATTTTTTAAGATAAAAAAAGTTTAACTAGTTAAACTCTTAGAAATATTACATACTATATTTTCAAGAAAGTTATATTAAGAAAAGGAATCAAAGCACAGATTGATCACATAGAATTTCATAACTAATAAAGAGCTGAGTGATACTAGGATATGATCCCAAATTATAGGAAAATTGCATTTTTGTTCTTCTTTTTGTCTATGAAATGATAGATACCAATTATTTTTTATTAAAATTAAAGTAACCTTCTCCATCAGACAATTATGTATCTCTCTGTCTCTAATCAGCTCCTTCACTTCTCAATATGCTTTTTCAACCATTTTCCCTTTGATACTTGACTTTCAGCTTTTTGCATTTCCAAAAGCAGCTACTCAACTACTTGTACTTCTGTATAGTCTTTCAGTATCCATTTCTTAGTTCTAACTTTCATAGCCACTGTTAAAATACTAAAAACTAAGAGTGCCTAACAGAGAATTTCTAACTCTGGATATAGACTTGTTTATTTATTTATTTATTTATTTATTTATTTGTTTATTTATATTTGTTGGCCGGGAGTGTCCAACTGGACTTAGGACCATTTTCAGCGGAGGCCCGGGGAGAAAAGCTCCACAGTTAGAATAAACAGACAGTAGTTACATTGGATTACATAGCGATTAACAATTTACATAGCAATTACTTACAACATATTTACAGATGAAGAACATAGTACATCAGTAGACAACTAGAATCTTTATCTGTGAAGTACATAACAGACATTAACAAATGTTACAATGAGAAGTTCCTGCTGTATAATAAGTACTAGGCTTATGAGCATCTGAGCTTGCTATAATCAAGGTAGTTAGTGGAGTGGAAAGAAAGGTAGTGTTTGGATGGGGTGGGTGATATTAGAGTGGGAGTTGCAAGGGCATAGCCAGCATGTTTTTAGGTGCGCTTTTAGTAAAGTTTTGAAGTGAGTGCATGATGGTATGGAGGTAATTGTGGGTGGGAGGGAGTTCCATAATTTGGCTATGGTGCAAGAGAATAGTGCTTCACCAGCAGAGTTATTGGCTTTAGTAATCTGCAAGTGATTTTTGTTGCTGGATCTTAGTGGTCTGGTGGTGCAATAGTGTTGGAGTAGATTCTGGAGGGATGGGACATTTAGTGGATGGTTTACTAGTTTGTGGGCAAGTGAGAGTTGATACCATTGAAGGAGGTGAGGGAGTTCAAGCCAGCCCAGTTCAGCAAGTGAGAGACAGTGGTGACTACGGTAGGATGCCTCTGTGGCGAATTTGGCAATTTTGTTGTAGCAGGTCTCTAGTTTGTTTAGATCGCATTGCCTTAGGTTGGTATATATTGGAGAGGCATAAAGTAGGGTGGAGATAAGGTGGGAATTTGCTATTGAAATCTTTGCTGCTTTGGTGAGAAGATGCTTATTTCTGTATAACGCTCCTAGCTTTTTGTGGACTTTTTTTATGGTCATGGATATGTGAATGTCAAATTTTAGTTTATTGTCTATTTCCACTCCTAGCAATTTGGTGTGTTCAGTTGGGTATATAGTGGTGTTGTCTTTTGCTGTGATGTTAAAGTGAGAGTTGTTTTGAGTATGTGTGGTGGGTTGGAAGATGAGTAGTTTAGTTTTGTTTGAGTGAGTATTAATTGGGCATCAGATAACCAAATTTCAACATAAGAAAAGGCTTCCTGTGTGACTTTTTTCAGTTTGGGTAGGGACTGGGCTGAGCAGATGATGGTCGAGTCATCTGCGTATTGTATGAGTGTGCCATGTGTGGTGGCAGAGGCTAGATTATTTGTGAAAACAGAGAAGAGTAGGGGGCCAAGGATGATGGTCCTAAAATATGATTTTAACAATCGTATCTCTCTTTCCTGACTTTGACTTAGAAAGCTTTGAATTTGTTCCTTAAAAGTATCACGCTCCTCACATTCCCAGAAATGTGCCTCTAGGAGATCCTCACTCCCAATTTATGCCACCAACAGTCCTAAGCTTGTTGGAAACATATACTGTATTTTTGTTGGGCTACAGAATTTTCTGTAAGCATCTCAATTCAAAAAATGACAAATGTCCTACTTTTAATTGCATATCTCATGAAGGCAGGGATTTTCCTCCAATATTCTAAAGAAATTTTACTGTCCAACTCCTACACCCACATGGCTTCACAAATGAACAGCACCTTCCTTTCTGTTCATTTAAGTCCTTTATAACTGACACTTGCTACTTTTCTGTGAGGAGCTGTCCTCAGTCTATCCTGAATAAAAATATCTACAAACTAGGGTTTAATAGATATACTGAAAGACTGTATATTATTTTTCTCTATAGCCCTTACCAAACCCTTAAATTTAAACTATATTAGTTCCTTTCAGTTGCACTCATTTTTGATAAACTGCTAGTATTCCCAGTTCCATTATTTCTACATATGAACCCAGTTTCTAACTCATACTTGCCTTTGTTGTCATCACACACCATGTTATGTTACACTGTCTCTTTGGAGCAATCAGCCCTATTGGTAAATATAGATTTTTCAGTGGCTCATATTCCCATTTCATACCCCACCCCACAACAAAAAGGAAGACATGCTAGAAAAAGTCACTGTTTCTTACATAGGCCATTACCCACTTCCAAATTTCATTTGATGGACCCCAAGCAAACTAAGAAATAAGAATTAGCTTTTTCCATTTAGTATCACATGCTTATGTCTGCAACAGCAGGACAACTGTAAGCTGTGCAGCTTCATAGTATTTTATTGGTTCAAACAACCCTAACCCGAGCTACTCTTTTGTTATAATTAATCTATCCATGATGTTCTAAGTATCTTTCCATGCCACATAAAGTCTTAAACTGTATTTTAACAGCTTTTAAAATTTTTAACAGGGGCCACCATGGAAAGGCTTGAAATATATAACCACAGTGGCAACATAAAAAGGATCAGGATGGATCCTCTAATTACATCAAAGTTGAATAATTTTCCATCACTTAAATCAAGCTTACTATTTCCATATAATAATCAAGTCTTACGTGCTGATATTTGTAGAGTGGGGCATATCCAGTCTCTTACATAGTTGAACTTCTTATCTTTCTAGAATTATAAATGTTTATGCCTGTATTTTGAGCCAGGAGGATCATTAAAACTGCTTTTGCTTTCTTTATATCCTGAAAAGGTCAGAAAAGCTTTCAAGATTATAAACAAACTGCTACCACAAACAAATTGCAAAACTGCAACAATGAAAGAAAAAAATAGCCAAGGCTAATGGTACAGCTCGGTAATTTAATAATACAGTAAGAGCTTTCATGGGTGCAAATGCTCCCACTTCTTCAGACTGTTTAACAAAAGTAATACAACACATTTAAATAGGTTCAACTTGAGCACATGATGGTCAGGTAGTTAAAAGGTCCAATAGGGCCTAAAAAGTAATTAAACAACTTTTAGTCAGTTAAAGCAATAGCATAAGAGGCAAATAATTAAATATAAAAGAAAAAGAAAAAGGTGGGAGCATTTGTACCCACGAAAGCGCTTACTGTATTATTAAATTATCTAGCTCTACCATTAGACTTGGGTATTTTTTGTTTTCATCGTTGCAAGATTATAAACAACTTTTCTAAATATTTTTGGTGATCCTCAAGAAATACTAAAATGTCATCTGCATATGCAGCAAACTTATGCTTGACTTTTCCTGTATTATATTCCATCATGTCTAAGTATTGTACAGCCTGTGCAATAGTTCCAGCAAGAGAACAAACAATAGAGGGGGCATTAAGTATAATTGTCTTATATCTTTTGCAACGTGAAAAGGATAAGATAATCCTGATTGTGTTTTAATCATTACATTTGATTTATTATATATTGAAAATATCAAGTTGACAAACCTGGTAACTCACCCAAATTTTTCAAGACTCTTCCTGCATGATAACTATAAGAATCAATCAGAAGAGGTTAGAAAGGACTGGGAAGTGAGATTAGATAAGCAAGTCACAAAAAAACAATGGAGGGATATATACATGTCTCCCAAATATGCAACAAAGTCTAGAAGATTTAGGATCTTTGCTTGGAAGTTTTTACATAGGTATTTTTATACTCCAAGTAGACTCCAAAGAATTTTTCTTCAGGTTGATGGCAAATGTTGGAGGTGTGATGGAGAAGAAAGAGGTAATTGGGAACATATTTTCTGGTAGTGTAACGAGCTGGCAGACTTTAAAGATCCACTGCAAACTGCTCTGTCAGAGATAATGGGTGAGCAAATTGGTGTAACTAAGAAAATTTTTTTTTTCAGTTATGATACAGAATCAGAATTACCTAGACATAGTAAAGCCTTGCTGAGTCTAATTATGGTGGCTGCCGAAAAAGCAATTACTAGAAAATGGAAATCAAATTCTAAACTAACTGTACTAGAAGTAGTGAATATAGTAACAGAGGTAAACAGCTGCAATTGGGATCTTCAGAAAAGGGTAGGAGCAAATTACATAGAAAAAATGGGAAATGTGGGAAAATACATGCAGAAGATGAATGAGGTTTAAAAGAAGGCAGGATTTGAATTAGCTATGTAATGTCTGACTGACACTGACGGGAGAGATTATAAGTGATGTATTATATTTGCAACTAGAATGCAATGTATAATATTTGCAATTAAAATATGTCAATATGGTTTTGTTTTCATTTATATAAATGTATGATTGCCTATGTCATACGTGATAATTTAATAAAGATGTTTCTTGTTAAAAAAAGACTCTTCCTTAAGTAGCTCCATTCAATTCTGTTGAAAGCCTTTTCAGAATCATGGCTAACAAAAGCAACCCTTCAATTCAAAGTAGATGGCAAGCTTAATTATTAATGTATCTCTCAGCATATTATCATGTATGTGTCTACTCATTACAAACCCTGTCTGATCTGTGTTTATGAACACAGGGAGCAGTTTAGCTAGCCTACTATCAAACAGACATGCATACCTTGTAGTCATGGTTTAGAAGTGATATTGTTCTATATGAAAATGGATGGCCCCTTTTATTACCTTCTTTATAAATCATAACCATAAATCCTGTTTCCAGGAATCAAGGATCTGACCTGTCAACAAAATCTTGTTGTAAATAATGCCAGAATATCATGCAATTTATCCCTTACTTGTTTTCATATGTCAAAAGACAACCCATCTATCCTCAGGGTCTTACTTAGTGTTATTTTTCACTACTTCCTTCAGTTCTTCGACAGATATGAGGTTCATGAATGCATTAGCTTACTCTCAACACAAATTAGTGAGTTTCATCTTACTCAAGAACCTATCCACTTCCTATCCCATTTGGAAGAAAAACTCCTGAGCCTTATATAAAGCAGCAAAATATGTTCTAAGTCCTATATACATAATCAATACATTGTATAGTATTTTTCTTTCTTAATATTGTGGTTAACATATTTTGATATTTTAAGGAGTCTTTGGAAAAGCAATCTTTTACATATTTTACACTTTATTTTTGCTTCTTCCATAAGTCTAATTTCTTTTTCTAATTTAACCATTGATGCAAGTGATGATTTGTCTTTCCAATTCATGGCAGAGAAAGTCCTAATTCAGATGACAATTCTACTTTTCATCAAATCCCAGGACTCCATTAGTGGTTTACCATTCCCCTGTATTGTATCTAACTCTCTCTTTAAATATTCCCCTGCCCACTGCCTAAATTTTGCCTGTCTTAAGTAACTTCTAGTGCTTTCCTAGTTTTCCTTACTTCTGGGGTATACATTTCAATATTTAAAGGAGACTGATCTGATATCAACAATGCTATGATCTCAAAAGAATTAATCAGACATGAGAATTCTATAAGAATGTCTCTATCCAGTCTTGCAGCCTTATATGTTATACCTGAAAAGAGGGCATGACTCATACAGGTCTGTTTCAAGCTTTCAATATCTGCCGTTCCTACACTTGTTTCCTACATACTTCTTAGCCACTTTAACTCTTCTTTTTTGAGAACCTTATTAACATCTTTGATAATCACATTCCATACTCTACACAATGCAATATTCCTTCAAGAAAATGTAATATTTCCAACATAATTGCCCAGAATTCTAGGGTGTTAAATCCTGGGGGTAAATATAAAGAAATTGTCATGATCTTGTTGTGATATCTGGCTAATATCCCACCAGACTGCCAACAATAATGTGACATACCCCACTTACAACCCAGGTCAATAATTAAGGACCCTCAATCCTCATCACTGACTCCAGTGTGAGAGCATCATGGAAAACATCAGAGCACAGAGCACACAAATTCCAAAATTCCACAATTTCCCTTAAGAACACAACAGGAACATGCTCTGTTTCCTGGAACTGGACTATATACCTCTGTCCACCTGAAATGTAATCCCTTATCATACACTTCAGAGCAATGTGTTCCAGTTTAAGAACTCTGACTCACCCACACTCAAAATAAATTTAAATCTCACACATATTCAAACACTCATGGGAAGCCTGAACAGATTTCCAGCTGTGTCCCCTCTCCATTACAAATGGTAAACACTGCCACCAGAGTCAGACAGGTCTACATGCCCTTCAAAGGGTGATCAATTATTAAAAATTAAATATCAAAATAAATGATAGCTATGACCAGAAGCAGCCAGGCAGGGAAGAATCAAACAGATATAAACACTCTCTAATATCTAAAGAACACACTAATTGTCCAGCCAGAATGTAAACTAAAGAAAAAATTAATAATAAGTAAAATGATTACAAGAATGTAAATCAATAACTTTCAATAAACACCAGAATTCAATCACCAGAAATATATAATTAAACTGTAGAAGTCAATCATTTTAGAAAAACTCTAAATAACTAAACTTTGTTTATCTAACTAGATAACACTGTCCCTGATCTAATCTAAAACATAACAGCAAGGCAAAGGCAGGCTTACAGTAGTTTGGTGAGTCCTTTTTCCTGATATCTGCAGTTCAGCACTGCAACTGACTATAACTCTCAACTGCTGCTCTTCACAAACTGCCCAGGTTAACAGTCTCAGCTGTTTTATTTTAAAAAATAACGCTCAGCTGTTTGAAAAAAAAGTATTTTTTCCTGACAATCAGCTGTTCAAATAATCACCTAGCAACCAGTAACATTCTAATGATATCATCTACTGTTCAGCTAATTCTCCACAGAGACTTTGCATTTTAGAATCTCCCTCACAAGCGTGCAATTAGAAATGCATTAAAAACCAGTGACAGATTCTTTAAACATTTTTTATAAACAGACTGATACTCAACATTTTAAAAACGTATTTACATTTCCACAATTAGACATGCTGGTATACACTACATGTTAATCTGAGAATATACACATCTCCTGCCAGACATGCTAACACAGATGACAGTGTTTCATTTTCTTCACACCCTCCCCATGACACAGGCATGATTTTAAAGTGACCCTTAAAAGCCAATGCTTGGGAAAAATTAATCTACCTGAGAATATTAACCCATTCTTCTCCAAAACCACTGGGATGTTGTATGGTCATATCATATGTTTGCAATCCTAGACTCCACCTCAGTAACTTGGCATTTTGCTTACTGGCCCTATTAAGCCATGTTAAAGGGTTATGATCTGTGAGTACAGTGAATTTTCTCCCATAAAGATAGGGCTGCAGCTTTTGTAATGCCCACACTATGGCCAATCACATTTTCCCCATGGCTGCATAACACTCTTCTCTTGGCTGGAGTCTACAGCTCAGATATATCACTGGGTGCTCTTCTCCTTCTGCAGAAACTTGAATACGTACAGCCCCCACCTCATAATTTGAAGCATCTACCTGTACAATAAATTCTTTATTGTAATCTGGGCTGGCTAACACAGGGGTCCTCCCAAAATCTCTTTTAGTTTTTGAAATGCCTGTTCACAATCTGTGGTCCACACTACCTTATCCAGTTTATTCTTCCTAGTTAGGTCAGTAAGGGGTGCAGCTATGATACTGAAATTAGGCACACATTTCCCTATAGTACCCCGCTGTCTCTAAAAATCCTCTTACTTCTTTCTTAGTAAGAGAAACTGGCCACTCTTGAATAGTTCTCCACCTTGACAGGTTCTGGCCTAATTTTACTACTTCCCACTCTGTGTCCTAAGTAATTGACCTCTGCCAGACCCATTTGACACTTACTGGGTTTAATGGTTAATCCTGCCTTACTTAATCTATCTAAGCTCTCCCTAACATGTTGGTCTTTAAGTGCCTATAGCATAGTCTTCAATGCAGAGTTTAACCTCTCCAAAAGACCATTAGTCTGGGGATGGTACGAGTTGGTCTTTAGATGTTTCACTCCACAATGCTTCCACAGATAAGTCAGCAGGTCTGACACAAAGTTGGCACCTTGGTCAGTCAGTATTTCCCATGGAAAAACTACTCTGCTGAAGATTTCTAGCAAAGCATTTGTCACCTTCTCTGCATCAATAGATGACAGAGCCACCACCTCAGGATATCTGTTAGTATAGTCTACTACCACCAAAATGTATTTCTTTCCTGTAGAACTTGGAGTACTCAAGGGTCCCACAATATCCAGGGCCACTCTCGTAAGTGGCTCTTTGATAACAGGCAAAGGCATTAACAAAGCCTTAGCCATGTCCCCTGCTTTGCCAACTTTTTGGCAATGTTCACAAGTCCTACAATATTGTCCCACATCCCTTGCAATCTTGAGGCAACAGAAATTTTGCATAATACATCTCTTAGTATGTCTTATGCCCATATGACCTGAGAAAGGAATGTCATGTTCCATGGCTAAAAGTCCAGATGGTAAGCTCTAGGCACTACCAATTGCCATATTACTTCACCTTCTAGCCCACCTCCAGGAGTCCACTCTCTATTACAACAAAGCTTTGTTCCAGTATACAGACTCTCCTCTTCCTTGAGTCTCAGGTGCCTCTTTAGCCATCTCCCTCTAACTTTGTAATGCAGGATCCATAACTTGAGCCAGTCTTAACTCTACCTTCATGACCTTCCCCACCTCCCCATTCACAGGAAGCCTAGTCACTTCCGACAGCTACACCTCACTGTCATGCTGGGTACCACCATTCACCTCCATCCTTGCAGTCACCATGCCCAAGAGAACATCGGTACCCGCAAGCAGCTGTGGCTCACATTCAGATTTACTGCTACCAGATAGCACCTTCTCTGAAACAGCCACCATGCCAGTCCCAGCTTCAGGTATGAGATCATTCTGCATCTCTCCCAGACTACTGGACCTACATGCCTTTCTCCAAGCTTGACTGAGTATCACTGAATGTGCAAAAGGTACTGCATCATTAAAGTCATTCCCTATCAGGACATCTGCAGGGATAGCCTTGAACACACCTACTTGCTTGCTTGCTCTTCTACCCTTCCAGTCAAGATGAACCCTAGCCAAAGGTATTTGGAATGGGGTCCTCCAGAGCACAGAGCACGCAAGAGTAAAATTCCACAATTCCCCTTAAGACTACAACAGGAACACACTCTGTTTTCCTGGGACTGGACTATAAACCTCTGTCCACCCCAAATATAACCCATTATCATACACTTCAAAGCAATGTGTTCCAGTTTAAGACATCTGATTCACTCACACTCAAAATAAATTTAAATCTCACACACACTCAAACACGTTTGGAAAGCCTGACATAGATTTTCAGCTGTGTCCCCTCCCCAGTACAAATGGTAAACTCTGCCTCCAGATTCAGACAGGTCTATACACCCTTCAAAGGGTGATCATTTATTAAAAATTAAATATCAAAATAAATGATAGCTATGACCAGAACAGCCAGGCATTTGAGGTGACCTGGGGAGTATTTAACATTTATAAGCACTCTCTAATCTCTAAAGAATACACTGATTGTCCTGCCACAGTGTAAAGTAATGAAAGAAAAAATATTTAGCAATAAGTAAAATGATTACAAGAATGTAAATTAATAACTTTCGGTAAACACCAGAATTCAATCACCAGAAATATAAAATTAAACTGTAGGATTGAAGTCCATCACTTCATTAAAATTATATCTAAATAACTAAACTTTCCTAACCTAACTAGAAAGTACTGTCCATGATCTAATCTAAAACATAACAGCAAGGCAAAGGCAGGCTTACGTTTTTTTTGGGTTAGTCCTTTTTCTGGGTATCTTCTGCACAGCACTGTGACTGTAACTCTCAACTAACTGCTGCTGTTCACAAACTGTCCATGTTAACAGTTTCAACTGTCTTACTTTAAAAAATAACAGTCAGCTGTTTGAAAAAGTTACTTTTCCTGACAATCAGTTGTTCAAATAATCACCTAGCAACCAGGAACATTCTAATGACATCATCTACTGTTCTGCTAATTCTCCACAGTTTGTATTTTAGAATTTCCTTCACAAAATATATGCAATTAGAAATGTATCAAAACAGTGACAGATTCTTTAACCATATTGTATAAACAGGGAGATACCCAAGATTTTAAAAACTTATTTACATTTCCACAGTTTGGCATGCTGGCATACAATACAACTTAATCTGAGAATATACACAACTCTCCTGCCAGACATGTTAACACAGATGACAGTATTTCATTTTCTTCACACTTGGTTCTGTGATAGAACCATTTTATCACCACTTACCTTCTCTCGGGGTCAACTAAATAATGCTGTGTACTAAAGGGACAGTCTCTTTAACCAAAACTATTACACTCCCCTTCTCCTCATTTCTACAGATGAACAGGACACTATATCCTACCTACTTTTCAATAGAGTCTTGTGTTCCAAGGTCCCTAAATGAATCTTGTGTAAGAGACACAAAACCACTTTGACTACGTTAATATAATGAAACACCCTCCTCTTCTCCAAACATATCAGTCTGTTAACATTCCACGATATTAAGTGTTGTGTCATATTAAGAAATAATGCAATCTGCCTAACCTCTTATTCAGTTCTCTGTGTTGGGGTGCAGGTAGTAGGCAGATAAGAAATCCCTCTCCAAATGTCTATTTAATTCCCTACCTGGAAGTTTATAATGTCCTTGTATCCACACAACTTTATTTAATAATAACAATATCACTCATTGTGTCAACTTCTCACTGTCAATTACATTAACTATAAAACTATATGCAATAAACTTTACCAAAACATAAAACTAACATAATGCCATCTGGTATTACATGCATTTCATCAATCAAGGAAAAATTGTGCACACTATTATAATTGGTCAGCAGCTGAAATATATCTGTTATGATTTGCCAAGATTCACTCCCAGGCCCTAAGCATATTATTCTGCTATAAACTCTATATTAACTTATTACATCTAAGTGACACTTCCAGCTGCATCTGCAGTTAACTCCTACTAATGCCTGTATGTGTCAAATATTACTTGCTCATATTTGTATCAATAATTCCAAAACTATGCTATGTACAATGTTTTAAAATATTCCATCTTAAAGCTTACATAGTGGCAAACTCAACTGCATTAATATTTGACCACAGTCTAGTGCAGATAAAGAGATATTAACTGTTGTTTTTATGATATTAATTTATATAGATATAATTTTCACATTTTTCTAAATATCTCAACAACCAAGTAACATAGACAGACATCCTTATGAAAGATCTCAACTAGATGAATAAAATGCTGTTGACAGTATGTGTGAAAGTTGAATGGTTGCTGAGATATTGTAAGTTGTTTACAAAATAGTATAAATTTAATAGTTACTGTGTTTTCTATGACTTATAAAATACAGTTTAAGACCTAGAATCTAAAGAATGCTACAACTATAAAGATAATTTGTGCTGAAGGGTTTGCCATTGATACTTCTTTCATAACCCGTATGGTTCCAGAGATATGAACATTTGTTTGAAATGTGAGGACATAATTTGATTCTGTCAAAAGGCTTAGGCTCCGCCCATTGGAAGTTACAGTGCAAACTTCCTGAGCTCCACTGTAAATGAGGACTGCAGTTTTATTTAATATACCTAATCCTCTTTTTTATAGCAATATTTTCAATTTACAAACTAAATTTACTCCAAGTACAATCTATAACAGCTAACTTGCAGCAATTTTCTAGTGAGTAAGACAAGACTAAATCTGGTTCTCTTAATTTTGTACTACATTTAAATAGTTCCAGGCTGAAATAAACATTCTCACCTTTCTTCTCTTATATTATTTTTTCTCTGTGTACTTACTGTTTGTATATACTGCACTATTTTACTGAAACCTTTTAGGAAAGACTCTGCAGTCTGGTTCAACTCGTAATAAAAATCATTGTGGTTAATAAGTCTACCTTGGCAGACTTTTTCCCATTCATACATTTCTATGTTTTCTAACAAAGAATAATCATATCCTTCATTATCAGTTGAAGCTAACAACATTAGTAAACACATATAATAGAATATATGTGAGGTCTTGCTACCTTGCTAGCACCCAGATTGCACACTGTGTTTCATAAGTGTGATAGCTAAGGAGCTGATTCTGCCAGCTAAATTAGCCTTTATTCACTGCTCCATTCCCCCTAAAAATTAATCAATGTTTCTTGTTTGGAAATATCTTTCTTCTAATGGATGATTCCTGCAGACAGCAGGGACTTATCTGACTATAAGTTAATATACAGCTAGACTCTTCATATTAAACTTGCATGTTTTAACTTGGATCCTAATGTTTTATCAATCCATACTTCTTGATATGGAAATCAAGGAATAAACACAATATCTGAATTATTTTTTCTGTACAACAAGTATTATCAGTCTTTTAGCATGTCAGTCATGGAAGAAGTACCATCCATGCAAGTTCCTACATATGAGTAGGAATGATTCCTACATGTGAATTCTATGATACATCCTACTCTTCAAATATGAATTCAATATGTTGAATGTTTTGGCCCCTTTTAATCTGTGACACCTGTTTACAACACAAAAGGTTTCCACTATTGCACACTTATGAACGAAGCAAAAGCAAAAAAATGTGATTTACTACATATATCTATAAATTCAGCTAATTTAATTACAAACATTCTACAGCTCTTTAGCTTAGAAGCAATATTTTCAATGTAATTTGACAATTCTGAGATTTTTCTGCTTACTGTATTTTATGAAATTAGAATAGCACTGGATTCTTTTTCTGCACCCTCTCCAAAATTAACTTTCCCAATTGCTTGCATACTGGCAAACTCAGTTTTAGGAATAGTGTGATACTCCATTTGTTCAATAACAAGAGACTGCTGTTAATTTAACTATCACGACTAAGATTATCAGCACTGAAGTCCAAAGTCTGAGACAGTTCTGTTGTGAAAATTCAACTTGCCGGAGCTAGATTCAGGACAGCACAAGGTGAATAATGTCTCTTAAAGTGACTCCAACTAATCTATTAAGCCCTTATATATCTAAACGTTTTCATTTATGTTGCAACATATCTGGCAATTGCTTAAGTTGACATTCATTTCCATTGTAAATCTAAAAGTCTTCACCTTTAATAGTGTATGACCTCAGCTGACTGGGGCAAGCAACAAATGTAGCTTGAAATGGAACTGTATTTCCTAGCCAAGTCTTAGGCCAACCTTTCTTTCTTTCCTCCCTTCAGAGAAGATTAGTTGTTTGTAGTCTGGCCATATAACATTTTCTATATTAATTGTCTGTCTAGTAACAATTTCTAAAGCTGGGTGTTTATTTCCTGGCACCAGTAATAGGAATAAAGAGGAAAATGTTGACCTCTGTCACCTGTACTGGAGGACTTGACTGATTAACTAGGTACATTTTTTAAGTACTGAAGTAAAGACAAATAACAGTCTATTTGATCAGAACATACACATTTTCAGAGTATTTGTTAGTGTTTTGATCAATCTCTCTACATAACCATTCAAATGAGAATACCACACTTTCAAAGCCATGTGTGTAAATTTTCACAGCTTAGCAAACTTTTGAAACATTTAACTCAAAAATTGCAGATCATTGTCACATGTGACTTGCTCTGGTATTCCATGTGTTGAAGATCTACATTTCAGAACCATTATCACTGTTTCTCATGTGGTACCTTTCAGATGGCCAACTTCAAAATAACTGGTATAACAGTTCATGCAAAACAAAAACATTAAGATTTTTATACCAAAATACATCAATATTCACTTTTAAATATGGCAATAAAGGGGTCCTGATTTGCTCTTCTTTTTGAATCTGGTTCCACAACATGCTACACATTTCACAGTTATGAATCAATTAAAGTCAGGGAAGCTTGGGGACTCAATGGTAAAATCTCTACCTATCTTCTTTGGGGTTCAACTCTGACTCATGGGCACTATGTGTAGTTTGCATGCTGTCCTGATTTTGCTTTGGATTTGTTCTGCTATTTTGTTTTTTTCTCATAGGTTCATAGATAAATACTTGGCTAGCTGCCCTTGCAGGCTATTTTAAACCTAGACAAATTCCCTTTTTTGAGAAATATCCTATTCCATTTGGTTATAGATTGTCCTTACCCATCCCATGGTCAATAATTATATATTACCCATAATGAGACTAACTGGGATCATACCACAGATAATCTGAGGGGACCCATGCATGGGATAAAGCATTAAGGAGCTGCCTCTGTCCATTAGTAGCACAGGTGGCAGCCTGGGGTATATTTTCTGTTTTCCATCCATAGATCTAAGTAGCACTTGAATATGGGCAGTGATGAACTTTGTTTTATGTGGCTGGAGTGCCTGTTCCACAGCAGTGGTATCCTCTGCAAGATATACCTGTCCCTGCAAACCATTCTGTTGATGTTGCAGAAGAGGTTTAGATCCCTAGACGAAGTACTTCTGATGCAGTTTCACTTGCTGATGTGCAGTAAATCTATTAGTAATGGGTCAGAGGATGCCTTGTATGCCAGACACAGGTCACTTCTTAGCAGTCTGCAGGATACAAACTATACTGACAGGGCTTTGAAATGGTCCATGTTTGCCATATTGTTTAAGTCTTGTATCCTTTTAGTAAGGTATCTCTGTGGGTGTTCCAGTTATTGCATGTGTCTGGACAGATACATACATACCAAACGGGGCATAATATTCATTGCCTGGCCTAATGAGGGCTGAATAAAGTGGGGCAATGGCATCCCTAGATCTAGACGCAGTCTTTTTCTTTATATGCTGTGCAATGTAGAAGGACTTTCATACAACAATAGACACATGCTGGTCAAAAATTACATCCCTCTCCACATAAGTTCCCAAATCCTGAACAACTGGGTCAAATATTAGCAGTGCATTATCAATGTGGTAGTTCTTTAGGGTAAATGACTTCCCAAAGAATACAATAATGAATTTTTGGCATTTAGTTTCAATCCATGAGTTTGGCACCAGTTATTTATTTGGGACAAACCTTCCTGCAGGATGGCTAAGTAATTTTTGGAATTCAATAACTGCTCCTAGCTTGCAGTCATCTACAAACTTAGTCAGCCCTTTGCTATTGGCTTTTACGTCAGAAAGGTAGATACCAAACAGGAGAAGTTCCCAACGCAGAATTCTGGTGGACTCCCTTGGTAACTGCTCTCTTTGTGGAGGTAACTTCCTCTACTTTGATTATCTGCATCCTATATGTGAGTCAGTAGGCAATCCAGCAGGTGACATAGATTTATTTAGGTTTTCTACTATGCCTGAGTGGGAAATTGTGTTGAAATCTTTGGCCAAGTTGAAATATATGGTGTGTACCATTTTGCCTTCATCCATTGCTTTGGTGACCCTTTCAAAAAACCCATTGGCTTAAGTAAGCATGACCTACCCTTGATGAAGGGATGGGTTCAGTGTTTGGAAGTTCCCTATGTCCTGATTAATTAATTCTATGATAAGTCTTTCCATGGCTTTGCATATGAGGCTGCTTAGACTTATGGGTCTGCAATTGTCTGGGTATGTGGAAAGTCCTCCCTTATCCAGGGAAATGACTGTAGCTCTTCTCCATTTGCTTGGTACAAAACCTGTATCAAGACTGAACAGTGTTGTTAAGGGTTTGAATAAATTGTGTTTCATGCTATTTAAGATGCATCCAGGGGTATTGTCTGGACCCATTGATGCAGTATGTTTAGCTTTTGATAGCACTTTTATGACTTTGTTTTCAGTGATAGCTGGAGGTGCATCAGTTTAAGGTATATCTTGAGAGACAGATGGAGGGGATAGAGGGGTAAAGTTAGAGCTAAATTTATCAACTAGTAGGTTTGCTATATCTTCGATCACTGTGTAGGTAACATCATTCAAATCAGCTCAGTGCATTGTTGTGTTGTGCTTTTGTGATTACAAGCATAACTAAAAATTCCTTGCAATTATCTTTGGCTTGGGTAGCTATTTTAACCTCAAACTGAGTTGTTTGTTTATTTCAGTGACTAGGGCATTAACATTCTGAGAATTACTCTTCTTACCTTTGGTCAAAATGATTTTCTTTTTAGTATAAGGCTTTTTGATATTATGTTTCCACCATGTGGGTTTGTTTCTGAGGGTTGCTCTGCACTTGTTCCTACATGGTACATATATGCAGCTGTTTCATGCTGGTATAGTGCGGTGGTGTGGTGTGCATTTCTGTGTAGTCAGTGGTGTTAACTGAGTTTGGTGGGGATTTGAAACTTGCCAATGTATCACTTAGGAGTAGGTCTTAAAGAAATTTCTAAAGGTACCTTGGGTGGAAGGGATCTCTGGTTTCAGTTTTATTTCAAAGGAGACTGCTCTATGGTCAGATCTAACATTCTAAATGATGAAGATATGCATGGGATGGTGCAAAATGTACTCATATGAGTAAGGGCAAGATCCAAAATATTATTCCCCTTGTGGGTGCTCTGACTAATTGTTTCCTGGTATTTAAATTGATAAAGTCCAAAGCTTGTGCACTAGTCATGGTGTAGGTGTTCCAGTCTATGGTTGGATAGTTTAGATCACCTAGGAAAATGACATTAGGTTTAATACCGAGTGATACTAGTTACTGAAGATAGGTGCTGTGGCCTCCTTTTGTCATAGAGGGAGTTCTATAGCTTGCTAATATATGGTAATGGACCTTTCTGGTGGTTATTTGGATATGAAGAAGCTCTAGTGTAGTGCATCATGCTGCTTTATCAGCCTTGAAGTGAGTCTTCTGGAAGTAGATTAAGATACCTCCAAAAAGATAGTGGTTCCCATCTTCCAAAAACATGTTGCTTCTTTGGCTAGATGTCATTGTGGTCTGGGTCATAGTTGAGAAAGAACTATGGACCAGTCCAGTTACCCTGTTAGCACATTTTAAAGAAATGTGCACACTGAGTACAGATATGTTTGACCAGTACTTGAAGTTGCATGCTCTTTTTTCCATTTTGTCATGCCTAGGTGTGACCCATGTTGCTTCATTAGCATTTGGTTACATAATGTTTTACTGATAATGACTTTATTATCCTCTAACATCAGTCCTTTTATGCATAACCACACATTGCTAATAGGAAAGTAAAAGATGTAACTGCTTGATGTTATATGGCCATCCTGCCATAATGACATATTGTAGTAATTGTAGCTTTTGAAGGTCTTGGAACATCTCAATAGTCAAGGGTAACTGCAGCACAATCCAGAATAACCTGAAATCCTTCTCTTAATGATCTACTTTGTCTTCATTTAAGTATGCTCTACTGAGAGTATCTGCAATGTGCACAAACCTCAATGGATTATAGTGCACTTAAAGCTGCTTCTCCTGCAGAGATAATACTATTCTTTGTAGCTGTGTAGGAAGTTTGTACAAAGATGTCTTAAATATAATTTTCCCATGTATGTAGTCATGGCACCATTGGCATACAAAGACCTTTACTAGCACTTCTTTATGATTTTTGGAGTATAATGTATGTGTATGACTCAGTGCTATAGATAAATATGCAACAGGTCTACTCTTTTGTAACAGAACTGATCCTAACCCTTGCTGACTTGTTTCAGCTATTTCAGTTTGGAGGAGTGTCAGGTCATAGTATTTCAGTGATAAGTGTGTATTCCAGAAGTAGAAAACTCTTGACCAATATCATGGTGTATCGTGATTCAGCAGTTTTCTTAATGGCATTATTATTTCTGACTGGTGTAGAATAAATGTTGACAGGCACTGTATTATTCCCAAAATTCACAAGAGAGATAATTTGTTATATCTTTCTACTCACTTATGATTGCACACAATTTATCATCATCTGATTGTATGTATCTCTCTGTCAACTTATGTCCCATATACTTTAAACAAGTGTCACATATATCTATTTTGGCTTTGCTGGGTTTCAAACCATGAGACAATTTTTCCTACATGTTGATAGATTGGAATAATGGTTAAGCTGTTTACCTTGCAGATACCAGGTACAAGGCTTGATTCTCACGTAGAGTAATTGGATAGGTTTAAAATGGCCCACAAGGGCAGTTAGCCAAGTACTATTCTATATAATTGAGACTGGCATAAGGATTAAGGTGTTTACCTTACAGACACAAGGTGCAGGGTTTAAAACTCATGTGGTATAACTGGCTGTGGTTAAAATGGCTCACAAGGACAGTTTTAGCCTTAAGTACACCAGATACTCTATGACTGTGGAGTATGAATCACAGGAACTACCTCAAGTGATATCATAATATGGTAGTAGGTCTGCAGACATAATAAGTGCTCATAATGATCAGTGTGCTTTTACAGGTTATCATGAGGCTCAGATCTGACAGTAGATCACAGTTCTGCTGCAACTGAGACAGAAGTTACAAAACTGATTGAGGCCCCAGAAAGTTCAAAATACAAAAAGCTACCTTGCACATGTAATTCTACTTATGGAAATGGAAGTGCAGTATAATGTATAAACAATGCTAAAATCTTCCCACAACTACAAATGAAGGTACAAAATTAAGGTCCCAGAACAAACTATATAAAATGCAAACAAATAATTTTTTAAGCCAAAACATGGAAAAATGTAACTTAAATTATATAAGAAAATGTAAAAAAAGCTTTTTTTCCCTTTTGATGAAAAGCTTGTATCTTATCTCTTTCAGAGTCTTCATACTTAAAGTTGTAAAGTTTGCACAGGGTGTCATTTCTGACTGCTTATTTGTCACCAGATAACATAATGGATATCATGCAGCTGCCTGCAGCTTTATTATCTTTACTAGTTCTAGTACATTTCGGCTTTATTTTCACTTTATTTCCATAATGTGTCCTTAGTTCATGATCTTCTATGACTCATTTTAGTCTTACACTCAACAGTTCATTGGCTCTTCATACTTCTGTGGTTTTCTTCAGTGTTAAATCAGCCTCTGTCAATAGGCTCTGTCATTTCAGTTAATGCAGACAATTCAATATTTTATTACTGAATTATCCAAACAAGCCACCAAATTCAATCTTGTGCTTAAGCTCAGAGATATAAGCATCTATAGTTTTCTGGAACCCTTGATTTATGGCAACACTAAATATCTAATATATATTGTATTCAGTTCTTCTTTAACTTGAAGTATGCTTGGAATTTAATTTTTTAGTATTGCAATTTGGTCTTTTAAGTCTTCTTTAATAATATATAGGTTCATAGATGTGCACTAGACAAATGACCTCTGGGGCTTTTTTAAATCTAACCACCCATCCAAAATCTTTGACAAGCTCTGGTCCACTTGAAAAGTGTAAGCGGGGGCTTGGGAGACAAAACATTTACAAACAACTGCTTGGGAGATGAACCATTTACTGGCAGCCTATGTCCATTAGAGACATAGGTGTCAAGCCATGGATGAACTTCCTGTTGCCCATTCAATTGTCCAAGTTACACTTGAATTGGGTTAGGGAGGAACTCTGCTTCATATGGATATGAAGCCTTTTTCCAAGAAGAGTTAGTCTCTGCGATACTTGCCTATCTCTCCAGCAGGTCCTATTTATATCACAGGCAAGGTTTAAGACTTTAGAACAGGTAATTCTGGTGCTGCTTGTTTTGCAGATATGCAAGAGTTTGATCAGGGTGGGGTCCAACAATGCTTTGTATGCCAGACATATATCTCCTCTCAACAGCCTAGGACATCTTACTTATACCCTGTATTCTTTTACTGAGGAACCTCTGAGGGTTTTCTGATTGTTGGATACACCTGGTGAGGTACATACCAAAAGGGGCATTCTACTCAACAATAAGTCTGATGAATGACAAATACAGTGGAACAATGACCTCCTTGGACCTAGATGCCATGCCATTGTTTATAAGTTGCACAACATAAAATTGATTTCCTCCCTACAGTAGAGATGTGATAGTCAAAGGCAAGATTACTCTCTATGTGTGCCACCAAGTCCTGATTATTGGGTCAACTCTGTGTGTTGTCAATGTGGTTTTCACCAGGTGTTGATAACTTCCCGAATGATACTTTTATGCATTTTCTGGCATTTAGTTTTAGTTCATGGCTTTGACACTAGTTATTTGTGTCAGTCCTTCCTGGAGAACATTAGTGTCGGAGGGTGATTTTACTTGCAGTTTTCAAAGAAGTTCCCCTAAAACCTCATATACTTTGATAACTGTAGGGTCATCATTCTGGCCAAAAAATGAAGAGACAAAGCAAAAATACTTTGGTGTTTGGTGGAACATGAGATGAGGAAACAAGAGCAACTTTTGTGATATTTTTTTTATACAAAGGAAAACTAGACTACTGGCAGAGTTAGCTTGTCTTGCTTGTTCAAGTCTTGGTCAGAAGTACTGCTGGCCTAGTCTTGCGACATATCCGGGATAGACATGGACAGCTGTTGACAGATGCAGTAGTGTAGTAACCTAGAGTGAGAAAATACAGATATGGTATCTTAGTGCCCCTTAGCTCTACGGAAATGCTTTTCTTCTGATATCATATCAGACCTGCAAAATAAGGCATTAGCTATCATTACAGCTGAGGATAGCTGAACAGAACCATGAATGAGCACAAAATGTTTCCATTTTAACACTTTACCAAAGACCAGCCCATATCACAATTTACACTCCAGGATACTTGCTGTCTTAAAGCTGTAGCACTCTTCACATAGTATACAATAGCAAGGTCCACTGTTCATGTACTTCCTCTAAGGCACTTGATAGAGACAGCCATTACTGCTTTCTGGAGCTTCTGGTTTTGTATGGTATTCCTTAAGTGTCTATAGATGTCTCACTAGATGTTCGGAAGGGAGAGCACAAAGCATGAGATGCAATATTAACTCCCATGTTGTGTTTCATAGATCTCAGTGGTTGGCCTGGCTCACTATGCCAATGACTGTATCATTCTATTCTTGGGATATATATATAGTGTTTTTCATCAACTATAAGGTACTATACATAAACAACTCCACATGCTCCTAGCTAAGTTCTCCTGAACTATATCTCAACATTAACAAAACGAAACCCATACCTTTTATCGGATAGGTTTCCAGGAGTGACATTGGTGATGCCTCATCAGCATAAAAACACTTTATACTGCTTGGAAAATTCCATATACACTACAAAATGGTTGCAGTCAGACTCAAACTTTCATAATCATAAATAAGATGTGACTGAACATGAATTTTCTCCTAGAGCATGCCTTGTGCTAAACTTGAATAACTTATAATGTAACACCTTAAGTTTCTGTGTCATGTAAAATGTACCCTCTCACACTGTATGTGTGCTAGAATTGCCTTTTTTTTTCTGCAGGTGTATATTCACTGTCTATTACTAGTGTAATGTTGCACTAAATATATCTTAGAGCTCTCTTGTGACTCTGTAGGTGCATTAACTATCTTCTGCTGCTTAAATATTGGTTGCACTGATATCTATGTGTATTCAAAAAAAGAAAAACAAGTAGTCTGTCTATAATGCAGTATGATTGAGCTTTTTTTCCAATGGTATCAAGAAAATGAGGAACAATCCAGATGGACATCCTAATTAGTAAAAATTAATAAATAAAATAGCTTCCCTTCAGCAAAAGCAAAAGTAGGTTTTGACTAGCAGTATACAGTTCTATTAATTATATTTTATCATAGGGAGGAGATTGCATTACTTTAGCACAGCTGCCTCGTGCTCCCAGAAAATGCACTTCTTTTTGAAGTGACATTAAATATCTTTGAGAAATGTAGGTTCAGCCAGTATGTTGAGGCTAAATGTTCAACAGCAGCCTCATCTTCTCAGTTTACATGTAACCTCTTCTGTCGATGCAGATGTTGTGAAGGATACACTCACATAAGTCTCACCAGTTCATTAAGAAGCTATAAGGTCAGCAAACCAGAACCTCTTACATGTAAATCATTACACAACTTTCCCAAGAATGACAGTGAATACTTTATATACAGGCACTATAATATGGCAGTAGGGAGAGTCAATGATAACAAAGTACTTGGGGTAAAAACTGAATTAAAGCAAGTGTATAAGGACATAAGACATACACTGTGGTTTGACAACCTCAAAAGCACCTGACTGATTGTTGACTCTGGTGTGTGTAAAGGACCTGAGGCAAAATGAAGGACCTCTCAACTATTTTAAAAAGGACTGGAGGTAATTAAGGTACGTCCATTGTTCTTGCCTGAGAAGAACATATAAACCCTTGCCCTGGCCAAATTTCCCTGAGTAGCTCTGGTGGTGCAGCAGTTAGAGTTGTCGCCTCACAGCAAGAGATTATTCGGTTCAACTCTCGGTTGTAGCACCTTCTTTGTGGAGTCTGCAAGTCCTCCTTGCAGTCAAGTGAGCTTTAAAAGACATGCAGTAGGTGTGTGTGTGTGTGTGTGCGTGTGTGTGTGTGTGTGTGTGTGTGTGTGTGTGTGTGTGTGTGTGTGTGTGTGTGTGTGTGTGTGTGTGTGTGTGTGTGTGCCTTCTATGAAGGCTGGGTGCCAGGCTGACAACTCAAACCTGTAAAAACCCCACTTCCAATCAATCTGGGGACCAGTGACCTAACGTGGCAACCCCTAACGAAAGAAGTCAAAAGACATTTCTAGTACAAATGTAATCTTGGGTCACTAGTCTTGGGGAACAAACAAAAGATACATAGATATATAGCTAGATACATATGCAGATAGATAGATAGATAGATAAAAGTAATTTCAATAAATAAACAAAGGTTATCCCCTTGAATATGCAACAGTGTATGATGGGGATAGGAAACATTCTAAAAATCATAATTGGGTAAAATGTGTTGGCTTTACTGACAAACATAGACTCTATTTTGCTCCCCACCCACGGTTATACTCTGTGTTTAACACCAATCATAATGCCATATTTATAAGATTAATACCAACATTTAATTAAACTAAACTAAGAGATCTCTCCTAGAATTTGACATCGAAATGTATTTTACTAAATGATATAATTACGAAAACATGAACTAGCATCACCATTAAGTACCCTTTTCAATCACAGCCTAATCATTGGCTTTGTTCTTGCAGAATAGAGAACAGCAACAGTTATTCCCCTTCACAAGGATGGTTTAGCAACAGACCCAGAGAATAATAGACCCATATGTCTGACCAGCCTCATCTGTAAAGCCAGGGAACGTATCATCTTGGACCTCATAAATAAAGACATAGGTGACCTCCAAACCCTGAATCTGACCTAATTTGGCTTCATGAAGGGCAGATCCTGCCTTTTAAACCTGGTGGATTTCTTTGAAAATGTGACCAAGGCCATTGATGAGGCAAATCTCTGCACACAGCATACCTCGACTTGGCAAAGTCCTTTGACACAATCCCACATTCAGGCATTACCGATAAACTTAACAAACTGAATCTAAACCCATTTGCTGTAAGATGGGTATCCAACTGGCTCACAAAATGGTCACACACTATCAAAGTAGGTGACTCCACATCTACCAGCAGGCCTGTCACCAGTGAGGTACCACAAGGGTCAGTGCTGGACCCCTTACTGTTTGGTATATACTTCTCAGAAGTTTAGGCCAAAATTAAGGGGTTGTGACTGACCAAGTTTGTGGACGACTGCAAACTGGGTACAATTATTGAATCCCCAAATAATGTCAGTATACTTCAGGAGGGTCTTACACAGACCAACGACTGGTGTCTTAGTCACGGTCTCAAACTGAGTGCAAAGAAATGCATCATTATTCCCTTTGGAAAAAACAATGTCCTTTCACACTAAGAAATTAACAATACCCTATGTACCTACGAAGTGGTAAGAGATCTGGGATCACAAGTAGACTGTGACCTTAACTTTGACCACCATGTGTCTACTCTAGTAAGGAAGGCTTTTTATGTAGCACACCTGATTAGCAAAGGCATCGCTTCTAGACCAAAAGAGGTTATAACCCCTTTATACTCATCACTAATCAAGCCCATATTTGAGGATAATGCCCCTTTTGGCATGTACTGTACAAAGCACCTGCAGAAATTGGAAAGACCTCAGAGGTTTCTAACTAATAATAATAAGGGACTCCAGCATGTGCCTAACACTGACCAACTAACGTTCTTGTCACTATACTAAGTATCATGTAGACTTCTTAGGGGAGACTTATGCCTGACTGACAGAGCAATCTCCAACCCAAACCTAATGCATTTGTTGCACATCAGTAAATCAAATGGAACTAGAGCTACCCATTCCAGGAAACTAAATATGGCCTGTGACTTGAATAGGACATGCCGGAGGGACAGATGTGTCTCCCAGCAACTGCCATGTCTTTGGAATAGACTGCCAATTCATGTGAAGCAGAGCACCTCTGTGACACTGTTTAAAAGGAACACGGACGAGTGGATGGAGCACTGTAAATTCTAACTGGGGACATGGGCAGTCATTAATAAATACAATCCTGGGTATTTACTAGAGTACCTATGTTATTACATTGGGATGAAAAGGCTAGGCTTGAAATGACCTCTGGGTCGATAGCCTAGTAGCCTCCTATGATCCTATGATCCTATGAAAGTAAGCTGAGATACTGCTCTCTGTGACCCTCAGGATATTTATGAACAAATTATTTGATATTAAAATTCTTCATTCATGAATACACACTGATGTGACATAAATACACAGGTAAAGTCAACAAATAGGAAAAACTTTCATAGAATCACAAAAGTAATAATCTAAATTAACAATCTATACAGCAGAAAAAAAGAGATACTACTTAGTGTTCAAAAATTGTCCTAGTTGTAAAAACACATCTAGACTCAGGTACAGAAATGACTTACTTTTCTTATTAAGTCCTTCTTATTAATTCCTCCAATTCTATTTAAAATTGGCTCTCTTACAACCAACTTATTCTCAATCCCAAAAACACCAAACCCCTTCTATTTCTCCCTAAATCACTCTCAAACTTCAAACCTACCTTCAATATAACATCTCTTAACAACTCAGTTATTAATGTTGAAAATATATTAAGTTTCTTTGGACAATTATAGATGATCATTTCAAATTCAACCTCCATGTCCACCATTGTATAAAGCAGACCCACCAAAAACTTGGTTTACTCTACAGAAATAAAATGTTCCTAACAAAAGACTCTCATATCTCTCTTGCCTATGCCTGTCTTCTCCCTAGTCTCCTCTATAGCTCACAAATCCTAACTAACTTACCCACTACTCTACTAGCTAAACTTGAAGAAACCTACAGCAAAACAGCCAGGTTTGCAGCTAATCAGTCCTCTTACTCTCATCACTGTCAGTCTTTTCAGGTTTTAAATTGGTTAGAGTTCCCACATCAACTACTATCCTCCCAACTTCTTATCATTCATTCCATTCTTTATAAGTTCTGCTTCTGCCCAGACATCTCCTGTCTTATCTCTCTATACTACCCAGCTAGAACCTTCAGGAGCACTCATCAACAACACTTGGATATATATGTAAACCTAAAAGATCAATAGGCCAAAACCTATATAGCTACACTCCTGCCAATCCTGAAATAAGCTTCCCTTGACCATCAGAAAAATACACACACAAGAATTCAAAAAAGCTCTCAAAAAATATCTACTTAAGACTTGGACATGTCACTGTAAATGCCATGCTTGAACTTCTTCACCTCAGTCTCTCTGACCTCCCTAATTTCACCTCAGTCTCCCTGACCTCCTTAACTTCATCTCAGTCTCCCTGACCTCCCTAACTTCACCTCAGTCTCCCTGACCTCCCTAACTTCACCTCAATCTCCCTGACCTCCCTAACTTCACCTCAGTCTCCCTGACCTCCCTAACTTCAGCTCAGTCTCCCTGACCTCCCTAACTTCAGCTCAGTCTCCCTGACCTCCCTAACTTCACCTCAGTCTCCCTGACCTCCCTAACTTCAGCTCAGTCTCCCTGACCTCCCTAACTTCACCTCAATCTCCCTGACCTCCCTAACTTCAGCTCAGTCTCCCTGACCTCCCTAACTTCACCTCAGTCTCCCTGACCTCCCTAACTTCACCTCAGTCTCCCTGACCTCCCTAACTTCACCTCAGTCTCCCTGACCTCCCTAACTATACCTCAGTCTCCCTGACCTCCCTAACTTCACCTCAGTCTCCCTGACCTCCCTAACTTCAGCTCAGTCTCCCTGACCTCCCTAACTTCACCTCAGTCTCCCTGACCTCCCTAACTTCAGCTCAGTCTCCCTGACCTCCCTAACTTCACCTCAGTCTCCCTGACCTCCCTAACTTCAGCTCAGTCTCCCTGACCTCCCTAACTTCAGCTCAGTCTCCCTGACCTCCCTAACTTCACCTCAGTCTCCCTGACCTCCCTAACTTCAGCTCAGTCTCCCTGACCTCCCTAACTTCACCTCAGTCTCCCTGACCTCCCTAACTTCAGCTCAGTCTCCCTGACCTCCCTAACTTCAGCTCAGTCTCCCTGACCTCCCTAACTTCAGCTCAGTCTCCCTGACCTCCCTAACTTCACCTCAGTCTCCCTGACCTCCCTAACTTCAGCTCAGTCTCCCTGACCTCCCTAACTTCACCTCAGTCTCCCTGACCTCCCTAACTACAGCCTCATCACTACTCTTCTCACTACTTCCTCTAAATTACTCTACTTCTGGCTACCACACTTTTACTCGGCTTATTGCTACTGCTCTCCCTACCTCTACTACCTTACACCTTCTCTCTAAACTTCTGGACCTTTCCAGACTCTGAATTTCAAATCTCTAGCTTTTTTCTGTCTTTGTGTATATAAACTGGTGTCTTATAGAGCTTCTCAACTACTTTCAGCAAACTCAGTACGTTGTCAATTAACAGCATTATTGTTTGCAAGCAAGTGTATTCAACACTATATTCTCTCTGTAATGTTGCAATTTGCATACAAACTGTTTATTTTAGCAAAATTACTATGGACTATTGTGGAACTTTTCTCCCTGGGCCGCGGCTGATAAAGGCTGTAGCTCAGTTGGAGATTCCCGGTTAACAAATGTCAAATAAAATAAATAAATAAATAAATAAAATATTCCAGCTTGAATTAAAACTTAGCCTGATCTCAAGGGATAAAAGCAATAACAGGACACTCTTAAACTGCACAACAAAATTGAAAGTGAACAATTGTGAATGTAACATATTGTCGGTAAATACTAAAGAGAGCACTCAGCCACAGGAAATACTTCCACATTTTTCCAACTTCTTACAAGAAAATGCATATGTCAGACAGAAAGGGAGACATTTATGGCCTAACTACAGGTATGGATAACTGCTGTCTCAGATAATATTAAAAATTAATTTTCCATGAGACCAGATGACATACTTGTAAATGGCAAGATGATGAGATTGCTATAGAGATTGATTAATCTAATTAATTATGTGTGAGGTTCTACTATTGGTTGACATTTTTGGAATCTGTATAAAAGTGGTTATTAGTTTTTACTCCATGTTCTGATGAAGCTTGGGATTGACCAAACTGAAAGTGCTTAACTTTGATTGTATTTAGTGTACTGTTTGCATTTTAACAGTTATTTTACTTCATGCATCATTAAAATAAGGTTTGGAGCCTGTAAATGGTGTTTTGCTTCTTATTATTGCAAATTAAGTAATATAATTACTTCAGTAAAACATGCCATCATTCTTGAGGATTAGATATGTAATATAATTTCCTGGTGCATTAATGATGATCTCATCTTTAATTATTCAAATGAATTTGGCATTGCAAGGCGAAAAGGAGATGGATTATGATTACAAAGTAAATTGTCACGTAATAAAAAGGAAACCATCATTAATAATCTAGGAATATGGTAGACAACAGCTTAAACACTGACCAATGTGCAAATACCAAAGTAAAAGAAGTGTTAGCTGTAGCTTATATAATTCTAAAGAGCATCTATAGCCAATCAAAAGACATCACTATATGATTACTGAATATGATGCAATATTCTGCATCCTTTGAACAAGCAGTTGAAATCCACTTGAAAATGTATAATGATTCCTTAGGAGAAAAATGCAGAGAATTGTAAACTATAAACTATTTGATAATGTTTGAAGAGTTGTAATTATGTTCTTTTGCTTAAGGGTTACCTATAAGGTCAGCAACAGCAGAGTGGGGAATATAGTTTTAAAATAAATATAAATAATAGAAAAATATGACAGATGCATTACAGAATGTTTTCTGAGATTATAGAATACGCTTTCTCTTGCAATCAAAAATGTTATTTGCTAGTCATCATCTCCTCTGACCCCCCCCCCCTCCCCAGCTAGGGTCAAACGAAAAAACTTCTCCAAAGCTGATTACAACCCCCTGAGGGATGATATAAACAGCTTCACAGCCCCATCCTCTCCATAGGAACTGGCACATATGTCCAAACCTACACCAAAGTACTATACGAACATTTATATAGCTGCATGGAATCAGGAATACCCAACAGGACAAAATAATCTTCCTCAAAGAAGAGTACTGTATAGTGGACATCTGCAATAACTAAACTCTATAATAAAAGGAAAAAAAATGCTGTCCATGACCAAGAAGGAGCAGGTGTCTAATTAGAAGCAATTTCTCCTTAGCCTGAACAAGCAAATAAGAGCACAAGGGAAATCCTTCAAAGCAAACTTCGAGTCCAAACTGGCCACATCTACTAAAGACAGTCATAAGGCCTTCTTCACATATGTCTGTAATCTCAAAGGAAGCACCCAGATCTGCTCAGAACTGGTGGTCAAGGTCACCACATGCACAAATGCTGTAGATATAGCCAACTTGCTGGCAGACAGGTTCAGTGAAAACTTTACCCCTCTGTCCCCCAATCAGTAAATCAGGACATCCCCAGCACTGCCCCTTCCCCTTATCTCTAGAGAGCAAGTCCTCACTGCCCTCTCAAAGACAAAAAATACAGCCTCCATGGGACTTGATAACATCCCAGGCTGTATCCTACATGAACTCAGAGGCAGGAACTTGCAGCACCATTAGGCACCCTATTCAACCAAAGCCTGAGTACCAGCTTTGTCACAGCTGAGTGGAGGACAGCCACTGTCATCCCTTTGCACAAAGGTGGAGCATCCACCGATTCAGGAAATTATAGACCCATCAGCCTAACTAGCCTGATCTGCAAGGCCATGGAGCAGATTTTCATGGACCACATTAACAAGGACATTGGCAACCTCCAGACACTCAATCCCACACAGTTTGGTTTCACCAATGGGAGGTCATACCTGTTAAATTTGGTCAACTTCTTTGAGATAGTCACCAAAGTCATGGACAAGGGGAAGATGGTGCACACCGCCTACCTTGACCTGACCAAAGCCTTCGATACTATTCCCCACTCAGATATAATAGATAAACTCTCTTAATCTGGGATTACTCCATATGTTACCAGATGGGTAGCAACTGGCTCACTGATAAAACCCACCTAGTCAAAATAGGGGAAGCCACCTCAAGCAGTAGACCCGTAATGAGCAGTGTACTCCAGGGATCGGTCTTGGGGCCTCTGTTGTTTGGGATATACTTTTCTGAGGTGCAGGCCAAAACCAGTGGGCTATGGCTGATCAAGTCTGCAGATGACTGCAAGCTGGATGCTGTCATCAGTTCCCTAGTGATGTGAACGTCCTCCAAGTGGGTCTCACCCAGACAAATGACTGGTGCCAGAAACATGGCCTCAAACTGAATGCCAAAAAATGCATCATCATCCCCTTTGGGGAGAGTGAAGTCCTCTTAAATTATCACATTAATAACAAGGTCCTAAGTATGCAATCACTCAGTCATGAGGGACTTGTGCACTCAGGTTGATAGCAAACTGACTTTTGACCACCATATTGCCTCCTTTGTATGGAAAGCTTTCTGCATGACCCACCTCAATAGTAAGAATATCTCATCCAGGGACAAGGTGGTTATAATATCCCTGTATTCATCCCTTATAAGACCCATTATTGAGTACAATGCCCCTTTCAGCATGTACCTCACAAAGCACATGGAGCAGCTGGAGAGACCACAGAGGTTTCTCACCAGGAGAATCCAGGGCCTCAAACATCTACCTTACACAGATAGGCTAAAGGCCCTGTCCATCTACTCAGTCTCATACAGACTCCTCAGAGGTGATCTCTGTCTGGCATACAAAGCAATCTTAGACCCTGCTTTGATGGGACTGCTGCATATCCACAAGTCAAGCTCCACTCGAGTAACCCACACGCACGACCTCAACCTGGTCTGTGACATCAATAGGACTTGTTGGAGGGACAGATTTGTGTCCCAGAGACTCCCCCTTCTGTGAAATAGACTCCCTCTCCATGTCAAGCAGAGTACCTCATTAGCCCTTTTTAAGTGCAACCTGGATAACTGGATGGGACAGAAAATACGCCCCTGCGATTCCACCTGTGTCCCTGCTGAACAGGGGCATCAGCTGCTGACTTGTCAGAACATGGGCTAAATTCTTGGCTAAGCTTGTAAGGGTCTCAGGCCCAATTGCCTAGTAACTTTCTATGATCCTATGATACTCCAAAACTAATCTTGATATGTGTAAGGAGAGTAGAAATATCAGCATGGGAGTATGAAAATCAGTTGTCTAGAAGGGCAATAGGTTATGAGCTTGACAAGCAAACTTATGAACAGTTGTCCCTTGAGCTTTTGTTCACAAGATTTCATTGAAAGTGGGCAATGTCCAGTGGAGTACGTATGGTCATCCAATATCAATAAGAAAATAAATAAGTTGCTGGGTAAGTAAAGATACAGATTTTCTTTATTTTAATTTTTTCTTGCATTTTTAAACAACATGAAAAAACTTACATAATAACTAATCAATCAAAAGAAAAACATAAAGCTATATACAATGTCCATAACAAGATTACTAATCACTAAGTTTTTGCCAAGCTAATTGTTTACATGAAGGCAGATGTGGTAGGCCAAGCATATGTTGTCAAAATATATATTGTCATAAAAAATTAGTTTGTCAACCACAGCTGTACTTGTATTACTCGCATAAAGCAAACAAAACAAACTTTTTATATCATGACACATATATTATCCCCACCACAATTCTGTTTAAAACTTTCCCATAAAAGTCATATATTACTTTTAATATTACAGAGTGTACTGCCTTGCTTCCCAAAGTCCTTTGTTTCTTTCTCAGAACTGCTTTATTTTATTACATTCTAAAACAATTGGCTTATTGTTTCCTCCTCTTCCCCACATACTATAAACCTCCATTCATTGTATTGATTGTATTTCATCATGGCTTTAACTGGCATCTTATTCAGGATCAACTCCACAAAAAAATTCTCACATTCTAATATATCTTTAAATCTGTTTCTTCCAAACCAAAGGGAAAAAGGTCACACAGGCAAAATAGTCAGTAAAAACTACAAAAAATACCCAGCTAAGCTAGACTTTTCACTATGTAATATTTGTCCTCCCATAGTGAAGGCCCATGGGGTATATGCAAATGACCTCTTAAGGATATACTAGTGTTTCAGCTACATGACTTATGAACCCCCATGATTTTTTAGTTATTAAGTCTTTATGGGTATATTCAGGTCAATAAAGCCAAAGTCCACTAGCTGCAGACATGCATGCTTTAATCTTTTTGACCTCATCAGTACAGCATAAGTGCATTGTTTCTCTATACTTTAGAAACAAAGAGCTTTAATTTCTCTGATGTCCTCAAACAGTAGGGTGCCTGCATGATGAAATAAAAGTAATATGTTGAGTGAAAATCTATGTAGGAGGTGGAAAAATAAGCTATGTTTTTTTTTTTTTTGAATGTGATAGATTAAAACAATTATGAGAAGAAGAAACAAATAACTTTGGAAGCAATGGCAGTACATTCTATGCTATTAGAAATAATGTTATATGGCATCTATGGGAAATAAATAAGGAAATTATAGACAGAACCGATGTAAAAATGCACATATTTGGAAAGTGTGGTTAGCCAGATGCAATGAGTTGTTATATAACAAAAATGGGATGAATATGAAATTAAAAGCAACACAGAGATGTAGTTATAGATGAAAGGGTGATGGGGATAATATATGTGGTATGATTGAAAGGGTTTTTTAGTCTGTAAAAAATAAGTGAAGTGGGAAAAATATTTTTATTTCATTATATGAAATTTATTGGTCTGAATGTACCCATAAATTCTTAAAAAAGTACAATATCATGGGCATTCAGAAGCCATGTAGCTGAAACACTGGTATGCCCTTAATGGATCATTTACATAAATCTCATTGGCCTCCACTAGAGACCATTTTCAGGTATTAAACAGTGAAGACTCTTTTTGGCTGGGTCTTTCTTGTAGTTTTTAAATATGTTTCCCTTGTCTCTGATAGCCTGTCTCACCAAATCTCTTAACTATTTTCATGGATTAATCACAAAAAGCTCTCTGTGATATTATTAAATTATTATCTTATAGACATTTGTTAAAGGAAGACCAATATTATAGCCCTTTAGTACTTTGCCATATTATTTTATTTCATTGTCTTCACATTTTAACTTTCTTTTCTTCTGCTTGCACTCACAAAAATGTAATATTTTTTCTTAGAAATTATTTAACACTGATTTGTTGTTCCACAATCATTTTTGTTATGATGCAGAGCAAATGCATTGTTCTTAAATAAAATGCAATATTAGTCAAATGTAACCCTCCATTTCCTGTTTTGTTATAGATAAACCCCTCCTTATAGGATTTAAGATTTGACCTACAAATTCAGAATATCATGTCAACTATTTCCTTTTCTAATGTAATAGTTAATAAAAAAATCCTCTATAACTAAAGATTCTTACCAGTGCAGTAGGAATTATACATTTTTGCTAGGCTATATATTGTATTCTGTATAGATATATAATAATTACTTAGTAACCTTAATTATCTCATCTCATTGTTTTCTTATTAACTCTTCCCCACCAAATGACATACCAGGCTCTTTGAACTCTTTCTTTGTAGAACAAACACCAACTGTTTTGACCATTTCCCTAAATCCTTTATTTTTATCTTCATATAATTCAGATCTTACCTTCTGCAAAGTATTCTTCAGTACCTTCGTACACATATCCACTTATACTTTATTCCTAACCATTAATACATAACTTAAAAATAAAGGTACAATAACCTGTTCTTTGTATATGTTTGTGTCTTTTAATTCACTTACACTAAATTATTATAGCATAAAAAGTTAAAACAAATATTTCTGAACTCATACTACTTCCATGTTTGACTCACTTCCTTATTTGAATTTTATCTCCCTTCCATCCATTAACTAAAGGTCTTACCTATGAATTCTCATATACAGGTTTAATAAAGTTCACAATACCACTTGGAATTAAATATGCTTTCATTGTTTTCCACAATTAATCATTATTAACATTACTGTAAGATGTCTTAATATTATATATTGCCACTCTCTTCTATATTTCCTTTCTTGTAATCCCATTCACTACATTTTACCATAAATAGAACTCCTCTGATATCCTTTCCCTTAATACCATATACACTTACTCAAATTACCTCTTCAACAACTTGATTAAAATTTTCCTGCATAACAGTCATAATGATTTTGTAATGTATGGAGCGCAGTGATTATGCTTTGATATCCAGAAAATTTAGACAGTTGACAGTAATAACAGTAATACCAAACTGTGTTGCACTATCATTTTGACAGGGCTCGCTAAGTGCTTTATAGATTTAAAAGCCAGAAAAATGCTTAGCTTTTTTTTCCTGTAACTAGTAGTACATGGAGTAGATAAAACTCCATACACTACAAAGAATTATGATAAGGTCTCCAGTCATAACCTTTAGCTATGTGCTCTTGACATGCATGCCAAGATTCACCTCAAGAGCAAATTTCTTGGCATCCATGTCAAGAACACATAGTAAGCAAGTTATGACTGGCGATCAGATCGTAATCCCCTATATAATCAACGCCACACAACATGACTGGGCTCTAATTCTTTAATAACTTATCTTTTTTCTGGATCCCCTTTAAATGATCGAATTTTCACTTACCCAAAAATTAAAAGGATGAGACAACTTCACTGAAAACATACTTTCACTAACGGTTGGATCGCTAGAATTTTTCTACAGGAAAGGAACCACTTGGCCACTATGGTGAACTTTGCCCTTTTCTAGACTGTAGTGCAATCTCAGAGTTGGTATACTTAGTTAGGGTGTGGGGTGTGTGGGGGGTGAAGCCCCCCACTTGGGTGAGTTTGATTTGCTTTGGTTTGTTTATTTTGTTGTGGAGGCCAAGTGGTTCCTTTCCTAGATTGAAATTGTGGTGATCCGAGAGTTTGTGAAAGTAAGTTTTCATCAAAGTCGTCTTGTCCTTTTCATTTTCAGGTAAGTGAAAATTCAATTACGTAAAGTAAACCCCTTTGTTTTATATCAGTTTTATTACGCCTGCACTTATCTCATCTTTCCTATATCCTTTTTTAGCCATTCATTTAGTACACATAGGAAGTTTCTCTTTTCTCCTTACAGCATACTTTTATAAAACATATAATCTAATCTTCTTCCTCCACATAGTCACTTCCCTTTTTAATAACTTTTTGCAATTCTTCTAAGTTTATTTCTATTTTTAAAAGCTTCTTGATGCTACTACTTATTTTTTAACATTCCTTCTCACGCTGTTCTTTCACATATTTGTTATACATCTTACATAAATATCATTGAACAGCATCCATACTCTCTCTGTTTTCTTATCAACACCTGTTTCTTAAAACACTTCTATTAATTTATACTCATTCCCACTTTCCTGCCTCTAACACATGCATTGTAAGTTTCATCACATCTCTCTGTACTTCCTTCTAGGTGGAGAACCTCAGATCATTCACTCTCCCAAGGACCAGCACTATGTCATAGTCATATTTGTCTAGTTAAACAGCTTATGGCCCTTGTGATGCCATGAATCCTGGCAAAGGAAAGTCAGCTTACAGTTACCCTGTTCTTGTTCAGTCTGGTGAGTGTGGAGTCTGTATGTCAAACTACAGAGCCATCTATGACTAAAGAACAGCACTATGCTGAAGCAGACTTAGATGGTATAATGATTAAGGTGTTAGACTCATAGACACAAAGTACAGTGTTTGATTCTCACCTTTGGAAGAGAAACTGGCTAGGCTTAGAATGGCTTATTACGGCAGCTAACCTAATAATTACCTATGAACTATGTAGACCTGTTTTCCTTGTGACTCTTTGGTAAGTTATGTGAACTTGCAGTATGTGTGACTGGAGAAAAAGTAGGTATTACCGTGTGCACTTGAGACTGGGATCTTTTAGAGCGCGTTCCAAAAGATTTTGGCAAATTTCTCATTATAGCCTCAGCATAAATTATGGGCTTTAGTGGTCTGTTGTTGCTGATGTTCTACTGTGGAGGTATGATGCATACTGATAGTGGGCTGATGTGAGAGGTTTGCCTCCATGTTTTTTAAATATGTATATCTCTCTTGCAAGTTGCACTATCAATTGGCATAAGTAGTGAACAGTCAGTAAGCAAAAGACATTTGCTACACTGCCTTATAACACCTAATACAATCAGACTGGCTACAGATAGGCTGAGAGTAGACTGCTGAGCCATGCTGTCAAAATGGCCATAGTAGTCATGGGGTGGGAGGAGATTAATGAGCTTGAGGATTTATAGTCATGGGGTGGGAGGAGATTAATGACCTTGAGGATTTATAGTCATGGGGTGGGAGGAGATTAATGACCTTGAGGATTCATCAATGAAGCGTTTAGGGTGATGTTCTAAAGTTGAGCTAGATGGTAGCTAATCTAGCAGTACTTATTTTAAAGACTGAATTACATTTGACAAAAATGATGAATAGTGGATGTTCACTGCAGCATCTAATCAGTTCATGAAACACTTCTTAAAGGACCACTGAGGCCAGAAACATTTTAAAAATCAGATTATCTTGATATTCCATGCTATACCATTATCCATGCATCCATGAAAAACTGTAAATAGTCATTTGTAAATTTATTTTGTTCTAATATAAAATGAACAGATGAGGGAGATATTGCAACATGAGTCTGGTTACTGATTAAGCTTTTTCTTTCCCAGAATAAACTCTGTATACTCAAACAATAGCATTATCGTGCCCTGCCTTCTTGTACAAGATCTAATTTGCATTTACTTAGAGTAACAGTGAGCAGAATTATTGATCACTTTGAGAATCTCTAAACAGAGTTTCTGAAACTTTCTTAAAGCAGCACTCCTGTGTTGGTGTTTTTTGGCATGCATTAAACATTGTGCAGGAAGGCATTTCTACTTTATAGTCAAATGTTTTAAGAAACACAGTAAAAGAACGGTAACTTCCCAAAGCCTCAGTAGGTTTATGGCCTCTCCATCTGTTCAATTTCTTCAAGTCTTTTGGGTTTCCAATACCTTGATGGGAATGGACCCCCATGCCTAAGTCAATGTATGATTAAAGTTTGTAAAATCAGTACTGTTTCCATCTTTAATGTTAGCCAGAAGTGTTCTTTGTAGTACCCACTAGGTGCCCAAAATTGACTCATTCTGCAATTCATATGGAGTTACAGGTATCAGTAGCATAGCTAGATAAGACTACATATTTTTTATGAAACCCATTGCTCCCACTGCTATTGGAACCGTCGGGGTACGCTTCTTCCATATTGCCATTGTTTCTGTTTGCAAATCCTGGGATTTTATGGCTTTGTATCTTATAGGTTCATAGGGTGGTACTAGGCTATCTGCCCAAAGGCATATATTAGCCCAGCCACGTTGTGTGGTATTCACCGCCCCTTTAGTAGTTCCCTAGACCCTTGTACTAGCAGCTAGTACCCTTGGCCCCTATCTAGTAGTGCTGTTGGTGTGATCCCCGGTGTGAACTTTCTGTTACCCATCCACTCATCAAGATTCCTCTTGAAGAGTGATAGTGAGGGGCTCTGTCTTATGTAGATCGGGACCCTGTTCCTTAGTAAGGGAAGTCTCTGCAAAGGGAATCTATCCCTCCAGCATGTTCTATTCATTGTTGTGTTGAAGTTTATATCCCTAGAGCGTGTAGCTCGAGTAGATTTGGTTTTGCTAAGATGGAGCATGTTCAACAATTCTGGGTTGGACATGGCTCTGTATGTTAGACAGAGATCGCCTCTGAGAAAGTGGTATGCAACAGAGAACAGTCTTAGCTTTTTCAATCATGCTGCATAGGGCAACTGTTTGAGGCCAGTAATCCTCTTAGTGAGGTACCTCTGTGGTCTCTCCAGCTGCTGGTGATGCCTAGCCAGGTACATTCCAATTGGTGCATTGTACTCAATAATGGGTCTGATGAGGGAAGAGTAGAGGGGCACCATTACATCCTTAGATCTTGATGCAAACCCTTTCGTGATCAGATGGGTCACATAGAAGGATTTTCTAACCACTTTGGCAACATGGTTATCAAAAGAAAGATGACTATCTACTTGGGTCCCTAGATCCCTTATTTCTTCTTCAGATTTCAGATTTCTCTCTGTATATAAGGCACTGTAGTCACTGAGTGTAACAATTTCAATGACTGATGCTACTTTTGTCTTCCTATTTTTTGAACTGCTGTTATGGGCTATCCCATGTGCTATATAAACTTCATTATGCTCAATAATGCTTTGTTGCTTACATTTCCAATGCTTCTCAGCTACTTCAATATTGTAATGCTTGCACAATCCCCAGTACAACAGTCTTACCACATTATTATGCCTTTCAGCATACAGGCCCTCTGCCATTAGTGTATCACACCAGCAACAAGATGTGCAACTGTTTCCAGTTCTATTTTATATAACCTGCATTTATCTGTTTCTCCCACATGTTCAATGGGCTTTGTAAACTAATGTGTACATAGTTCACTATCCTGTGCTGCCAGTATTAACCCTTCATCTTTTGGTTTAAATTCACCTCTCCTTAACCATTCCTGTGTCAGATCCTGATCCACATGAGGTTGTTCCAGGCATTTCTCTATTGTAACTGAAATGCAACTATATTTATGGCTTTTCCACATTTCTTGTCTTCTCATCTGATCCTTCTTTCATGGGGGTTTATGGTTCCAGAGAGGGAGAAAATGTGATTGCAAATCAGTAAATGACAAGACATAGTAAATCAGGTGTGAATTCTCAGAAACTCAATATGTTTTTTTCTTGGATCAAAAATCTTAACAAATGTAATCGGTAAAATGATTTAAGATGCCAGGAGGCACAATCCTAAGCAAAATATTGTGAGAATTCATTTAAAACTAATAGCTTGTGACCCACAGTGGTGCAGCGATTGGCATTGTCGCCTCACAGCAAGAGGTTCTATGGTTAGATCCTCAGCTGGTGTGCCTTCTGTGCAGAGTCTGCATGTCCTCCCTGTGGTCACGTGGGTTTCCTCTGGGTGCTCCGGTTTCCTCCCACATCCCAAAGACATACTGTAGGTGGATTGGACACTCGTAATTGGCCCTAGGTATGAGTGTGTGCATGTGTGTGCCTTCTGTGGAAGGTTGGGCGCTGGGCTGGCAACTCGACACTGTAAAAACTCTACTGCCAATCATGAGCAGACAGGTGATCTGCTGTGGCGACCCCTAACTGGGAAAAGCTGAAAGAAGAAGAAGAAGCTTGTGACCCAGGAAGGCGAATAGTGTAAAAATGCTACAGAAGGATAAAAACGGCTATATCATACTTTAGTCTAAAATGTGCCAGTGCAGGGATAACTCTGTATAAAAGAAAGCACACTCCAGGAAAAGGAAATTCTATATTTAGGGCATAGTTGTCTTTTAAATTAAATATTACATATCTGCATTCCACTCCCCTCCCCTAATCTCACATGCTCACTGAACATTGAAAGTCTTGCTTTCCTAATAATTGTCTGCACCCATCTAATCTGAGGTAGCTGTGTAAAAGACATCTTTTCTACATATCTCCTATTTGCCACAATAATCCAATGTTGCGTTTTCATTTGATCTGCACCAACACTGCGGCCCCATTCCACCGCTTCTCATCCCTCTCAACCACGGTGCCTAAAATATCAGCAACAAAAAGTTATCATTTTCGTTTTGTGCCTTTTACCCCATCTAAAATCTTACTTCTTATGTTTTACATACTTTAGACCATTTATGCTGGTGCCATTGTGTCTCAGAAGCTAAATCTCTTTGTGATGCTGCCAGCTTTCCTGTCAGCCTATATTTTGGCAGAAGATGGGACTGACTATAAACTAGAAAAGAAGAAAGGCAGGCCAACATCTGCCCCTTGCAGATGTTACCCCACCTTAAAAATCACACAAGGCTGGTCACACAAATCACAGCCTATGATGCAGGTTACTGTTCTCCTGGGTTCGATACCAAACTGCTTTACATTCCTAAACGCAGCAAACTACTTGCAAGCTTAAATTTAATTTTTTTGTTGAGACAGATTAGTTTAAAATATTTAAGAAAGAAAGCATAAATTGTAATGCCAATAATTTCCATTTTAGCTGCTAAACCAGTATGCAACATGCATTTATACTGCTAGAAAATGCTGTGTGATCATAGCTTATTGCTTTTCCATCACATTTTATTATACTTAAAGAACAAAACCACCCACATGAAAACTTATAAGCAGCACTTAAATGTTTCTTCTTAGTGGATGTGGTTTGCCTGTCTTAACTGCCATAGCTCTCCTTTTATAAGAACATTCCTATTTCAAAGTGATAAAAATAGCTATTATTTATTGAAAAACAGAGGCTATCTGAACTCATAAATTTTAATTTATTTTTGATTTCACTGTGAAAATGTGTATTTCGTAAATAGAACATCCATGGCATTTTCTTCTTGGATTTGATATCATATTGAATCTTGTCTCTACCGACCACAGGCTTCTCTTTTTTCTTTATGTTTCATACTCTGGTTTGCTTCACTTTGCTATCCACTGTCATGCTCTGATTTTAGTAATAAGTATAATATAACCACTCTAAATGTTTTATGGCTGCACTCTTCTATGTACATGATCTTGTTATTGATTTTGTACAGTGGTAGTGCTATTACCTCCTTTCTAGAAACCTCCACTGCTTACTTTGCCTTCATCTCAAGAGCCATTTTCCTTTATGTGTAATATTTGAAAAAGACTGTTCATAGCATGCTGCATATGATTTGACCCGCAACACCATTTTTTCTGAGTATATCTCACAGCATCTTGAACATGTTAGCAGAGTGAATGATTTGAGGGTAAAGTGGCTCCAGATAGACAGTGGAAAGGGAGGAACAGTCATTAAGGTAGGATGGCAGGTCTGTGATGCAGACGTCTATATACAGTGTTTTAGCAGAAATCTCATCATTCATGGCTTAGACTCAAAATGTGTAACATCTCTGTTGTATAAGCAGGTACTTCTGTTACTGTGCAACTTAACAAGGCATATTTGTTGTAACTGTGTGGACAACAACAGAGGTCTGCAATTGTTGCCAGCTATGACTAAAAAAGTGGGGTGAGATGGTAATAATGCAAGCTAAATTAATCTTTTCGAAAAGGTAGCAAGCAACATGGGGATGCAATCTCACTATCTTAATATTTTTCAGTATGACAAGAGTTACACCACTTAGTCAGGTTAGTTGCCCTTTCTAATCTTACGGAGAGTTACACATTTCAAAGGAAAAAGGTTATGACTCTCACTTAATTCAGATCTATATTTCATGATGTGGATGTTTTCACTCGAATTGTGGTCTCAGTTCATAGGCATCTCTCTGCATCTGAAAAAATAAAACAACATTCTCTGATACTGGAAGTAAATATGTTTACTAAGCAGCAGATTTTATTTATACAAGAGTTGCTGTGTCACTGCTTGCTGCAGTAACCTAAGTGAAGACAAGTGATACTAAGGTAAAGAGGCATTAATTAGTAATCATTTACTGTTACATTTATGGTAATTGCGGAGCCTTTTTCATGGCGGTCATGCTAAAGTGCTAAAACGCAGTTTTACTGCAGCAGAAATTTGAGAAAAACAAGATTAATAAGGTACACAACAATCACTTCTTTCCAGAGTATAGTACATCTAAGCCAGCTGTGAGGCATTTTTAATGAAGGCTGACTGCTCTGACATCCAAGACAAACTTCAGATTCCATCTGACTCTAAAAGGAGATTTAAACAAAAGCGTCTAGCAGTGTTTCAGGAACTAGCACAGCAAGCATTCCTATTTCAGGTTCAATAATTTCAGTAAAGATAAAAACATTTTGTCATTGCGTTTGAGAAATATGGTTGTTTCACCTCATGTAACAGCTGGATTGAGTGTCTTAAAAGCAGATGAGGTTAGCCTTCGGTTTTATCTTCTGTAAGGGATATACATTCATTCCAATCTAGCCAATTAGTGCTTAGATATGTTGCCTGCACTTCTACAAGGTTACACAGCTTAAACAGTGTACATCATTTATAAAATGGGGGTTGTCTTGCTAATTTTACCCTTAAAATGTTACATTTTAAAAGGAGAGTTGCAATGATAGCAAAAGGAGTAAGTAGTGTATCATAGTTTTTTTTTCAAACAGCTATGCATCTAGCTCTCACAACCTACCCTTGTTAGGAGTAGGTAAAGGTAGTTATCCATGGTATTTAAGACATAGTTCAATAGCTGTTCATTATTTGTCTAACAGAAAGGCACATGACCATTAACAGTTTAATCAGATCCCTCTCTTTTAGTAGCAATAACAGTTATGTACTTCCACCTCAGACTCAAGGTCTCCAGTGCTACAAGTACAGTATCTAAGAAAACAACCTTCTGACAATAGAAATTGTAGAATTTCCAAATCTTTTCATTCAAAGACCATAATCATGTGCATTACTGTGCAAGGAAAAGATGAAAACATCTTGATAAGGAATGCAGACTGTAAAAGTAACTATAATATGTAACCAAGATTTTTGTACTTGTACACAAACTTATCACTGCACCCCAGCCATGAACCACACACTGCAGGCTGACAGAATATGCCAGTGTGACTATTCATAATAAGGATGTCACCAAAAAGTTTAGATTTCTACAAAGCTACTAAAACTAGTTTGTATTCCACTGCTCTAGCTGCATCCTAAATAATAATAATTACCAGTCAAACAAAATTAAAATGAAATCTTCAGTAAGAACACGTATCTCGCTCAGATGTATAACTGAAAAGCAGTTAAACATGAACTTCATTATTAGTAGTTATGTAGAAGCTATTACCCATAACAAATACAGAAGTAATCCTATTCAAAATCCAGCTTTGGACATTTCAGTTTCTTACTACACCTTAATTCAGAAAAGCACTGCTGGTGTTGATTTACTGTAAGTTATTATGTTAGAAATTATTTCATTTCCTTATAGAGTAAGTGGTGCACTCTATTACATCACTTTTTTCATTTATTTATTTTTTTGTGTGTGTTAATAAGATATCAAGAATAGGGACTATTTTTAGCATTCCAGCAACATTTTGAGTATTGCTTAATGCAGATAACTGGATTGGATTCAGATAGCTGGTGCATACAGTATACATCTTGTATGCACAATATTGGTATGATTCACACAGTGTCTCATCCACTTATATAAGTCATCATTATCATCATCATCAGCCTCCTTTTTCCCATTTTCTACATGGGGTTGGGGTGTTGTGTTAACTATCGCCATCTCTCTCAATGCAATGGCAAACTTCTGCCTTCTTTGCATGCCTGACTGTTGCAGATCTTCTCTCACCCAATCCATCCACCTCTTTGCTGGATGTCCTCTTTTCCTCTTACCTTCTTCCTGTCTGTCCCAAATCTTCTTCACCAGATTGTCTTCTGCTTTTCTGCAGATATGTCCGAACCACCATGATCTCTTCTGTTTGATTTTTTTCTGTAATTGGAGCTACTTTACCTTCTGCTCTTCTGTCCTCATTTCTTCATCTGTCTCACAGAGTGCATCCTACCATCCTTCTCAGGCACTTCATTTCCATTATCTCTAGCTTCCTTGTCTGCTCTGCCTTTACTGCCCAGGTTTCTGTACCATACAGTAGTACTGGTCACTCCACTGTCTTGTGCACCTTACTTTTCAGCTTCTTTGGCATTCTTCTGCCATAGACTACACCTGAGACTCTATGCTAGCTGGCTGCAGACCATCTAATTCTAGCTTTGACCTCTTCATTCAGACTTCTCTTCTCCTCAACCACCCCTCCCTGATACTTGAAGCTATTAACCCATTCTCAGTTCTCAGCTTCTTCTGATTTTCTCAGTTTGCTGCCATTACCACTGTCTTATCTGTGCTTTAGTCTCATCCCATGTGCCTTCAATTATGCATTCCATTGCCCTATCCTTTGCTGAAGTTCTTGCTCAGTCTGCCTGTAATACCACATCATCTGCGTACAACAACTTTGTTGATCTTTCCCCTCTGACCTGTTTGCTAATGTAGTCCCTCACCAGTATGAACAGCAGTGAGCTTTATCTTTATCTAGTAAGCTTTTATGCTTTATCTAGTATGTCCTGCAAATGCTGTCTGACTGCACTCTTTTCCTCACTATCACAACCGTGCTGTGGGGCATAGGCTGAGATTATGAATACTGCCCTATCATTACACTGGCATCTGATTGCCATGAGTCTGTCACTAATTCTGATGATATCCCTGACTGCCTTCTGAAGCCTCTCTCTCACCACAATTCCCAAACTATTTCTAGCCTGTCCTCTTCCTGAGTAGTAGACTCTGGATCCTAAGCCAAGTGGCTTCACTGCACTGCCCTTCCATCTTGTATCTTGGATACATAGGATGTCCAGCCTCCTCCATATCATCATGTCATCCACTTCCAAGCTGTGTCCTGTCAGTGAACCTACATTAAGTGTAGCAGTTCTCAGTTCACATTTGGCAGGTTGATTGGTTTTATGCCCAGCTTTCACTCAGCAGAGCTAGACACCAGCCGGCCAGTAGCTTATTGACTCAGGGCTGTTAGGCTTTATGGTGGACACAGACTGGCCAATAGTAGCACATACAACCCTCTGACTGTTAGCATGGGTCCCTGGCATATGTCAGATTGGGCCGGGTTCTCAACCCACTTATCACCGGTAAGTACCCATGCCCATTTTGGTGACATTAGTCAACATGACCGAATCACCTACAACCATATTTTACACCATCAAGTAGGTAGCCCTGCCACAGCGTGCAGTCTTTGATCCATGTTCTCTTATCTTGAGGATACTGTGTACCATAGTAGATGCCCAAAGCAATTGGTCTGTACAACTCTTCCCCATATAGGGCACCATGTAGTGTCTTTGCTGCTGCCCACAGCTCCATTCAATGGTGAGTTTGAGATGGAAACACTCAGCATGTTTCCCACAAGTGGGAGAAACCCCACAGAGACACATGGAGAATATGCAAACTCCAAACAGGCATTGGCCAGAGGTCAGGATCAAACCTTGCACCATGTACATGGGAGGCAAAGACCTTAACCATTATGTATCAAATGCTGATGCATAAGAAGAATTCAGAGACAGGCTATGCATTGGATTTGGAAATATCCTTCATACCACAAACCAGACATAGAATTTTGTCTGCAGTTCAGGCACATATTCATTTCAGGTAATAAATCTTACATGTGTAGTACACAGTGAGTATACTGAAGTGTGAAATGAATGACATACTGAGCAGCAATGGTAATTTCATCTCTGCAGTGACCATAGCAGGAAAACAAATCTGTATTTGGGGATGTGTCTGTGGTAGCATATGATGTGGTTGGGTAGTAGGTAATGCAGGTGGTGCTTATGATGTCTGGTCCAGCTTTTCAAAAGGTGTATCACATCACAGGTTGTGTCTCATATGTTACATGCCACCAGATATGCTTGCAGAAAGGGCTTGCATATTTGTAGAGAGTGCCTGCCTGCTCACTTGCATTTGAGTACAGACTGCACAGTGTACCATACAAGGAATGACTGTACCGATTATGGACATTACTACTTAGGACTTGTCAATGGGATTCATAAAGTTACTAGACTATACTGTGCTCGTTACTAACTCTGGCGTGATACAGATTATTTGCTGTCATTCACTCTTCACTCTCTGATGTCATAATAGACTTAGGTTTTGTCATGTTATAGGTGTGTATTAGTCTGTACAATCATCAATCCTCCAATCTGTTCATAGGTTCATAGGTGTGTACTAGGCTAATGGCCCTGGGGCATTTACAAGCCTAACCCATAGAAGTGCCCTAGCATTGTGCTGCCCGTTGTTAGTTCCTAGTACCTCTATCAAGAAGAGCCACTGGAGTGATCCCCAGGGTGAACTTTCTATTTCCCATCCACTCATCAAGATTTCTCTTGAAGAGGGCTAGTGAGGTGCTCTGCTTTGCATGTATGGTAAGTCTATTCCAGAGCATGGGCAGTCTCTGGGTTATAAATCTGTCCCACCAGCATGCTCTTTTGATTGTGGTAATGAGGTTGAGGTTTCTGGAGCATGTGGTGCAGAAGAATTGGGATTTCTTTAGATGTAGCATTTCTAACAGAGCTGGATCAGACATGGCTTTGTAAATCAAGCAGAGATCAGCTCTTAGTAGATGATATGAGACAGAGAATAGCTGCAGTTTTTTGAGTCTGCCCATGTAGGACATGTGTTTATGGCCTAGGATCCTCTTCAGGTGCAGGTGTGTAGTGGGGCGCATGCCAAATGGGGCATTATACTGTATGATTGGTCTAATGAGGGAAGAGTAGAGAGAAATTATGACCTCTTTCTTCCTGGATGCAAAACCCTTGGTAATGAGATGTGCCACATAGAAAGACTTTCTGACCACAGTGGCAATGTGGTGGTCGAAGGAGAGGTTGCTGTCAACCTGTGTCCCCAGATCTCTTATAACACCTTCAGTGTTCAGTGGGCTCCCATCTATGTGGTAATTAGTGGGAACTGAGTTTTTCCCAAAGGGGATGATGACGTATTTTTTGGCATTAAGCTTAAGGCCATGGTTTCAACACCATCATTGGTCTCAGTGAGGCCTTTCTGTAGGATGTCTGCATCACCTGGGGAGTTAATAATGGCTCCCAGCTTGCAGTTGTTTGCAAATTTGATCAGTCAGAGTCCCTCCGTATTGGCTGGGACTTCTGAGAAGTTGATGTCAAACAGGAGAGGACCCAGGACAGGAGAGGACCCAGGACTGATCGGAAGTCTGACTTGGAGTCCACTACTTTCACACTGTGTGTTCTAGCTGTAAGCCAATTTGCAACCCACCTAACGATACAGGGGTTGATGCCTAGTTTGGTGAGTTTATCAATAATTCCTGAGTGAGGAATGGTATCAAAGACCTTTGCCAGATCGAAGTAGGCTGTATGAACTGCCCTACCTTCATCCACCGCTCTGATGACTGACTCAAAGAAGTCAACCAGGTTGAGCAGGCATGATCTAACTTTCACAAAACCAAATTGCATGGGGTCTAGAGTTTGGAGATTCCCTATATCCTTGTTAATTAGGTCCATGATGATGCACTCCATAGCCTTACATATCAGACTCATCAGGCTAATGGGGCAATAATTTCCAGGGTCTGTAGTCGGTCCTCCTTTATGGAGAGGGATGACTGTAGCAGTCCACCATTCGGTAAGGACACAGCCTGAGGTGAGGCTGTGAGTGAACAGAGCACACAGATGTGGTGCCAGTTCACTTTGTAATTCATGTAGAACACAGCCAGGGATACTGTTGGGTCCCATGGAAACTGTATTCTTGGCCTTAGACAATGCAGCTTTAACCTGTGCTGCAGTAATGCAGGGTGCCTGGCATTCTTCAGGTATTGAGATTTGGGGGGGGGGGGTAAAATTGGCACTGAATCTGTCGGCCAGTATGTTGGCAAAATCTGTTGGCTCAGTATAGGAGGTACCACTGTGCAGGGGACCACTGTGCAGTAACTCAGAGCAAATCTGGGTATTGCCATGGAGATTCTTGATATAACTGTTAATTGGAATAGTTAGAGTGATGTTGTGCAATAATAACAGCAGCAGCAGCATGCAAAGGACACATCGGAACATTAATCAAACTTAGTGAATGCGTTTATATTAGGGGGAAAGCAGGGGAGCATCACATGATGTGCTTCCATATTAGCATGATGGATGAACATCTGTTTATGCACCTGTGTAACTATAATGCAGCAAAATTCCTGTAAACATTCTTGGCACTCAGTTTAGAAGTGTTTGTCTTGACTTAGCACTGCTATTCATAGTTAAATAGTTGCATATTTACTGCATTGCTGCATATGGTCCATTAAGCCATTGATATTGAAATCTCCTGAGCCCCCGAATTGTTTCTGTTATCTCCCACATAATCATCCAATTGTTCTTTAAACACAGTCAATGAACATGATTGTTTGATCATTCCTAGAATTTTATTCCATGGCGCAGGTGTTATTTGTGATATATACCTATTTCTCTTTAATAATCTTGTTAAAAGTCCGTGTATAAATAGAACCCTGATCCCTTAAGCTTGACTAGGATTTAGCCAATGAGAATCCCAGCTCTTCCATCAAGTCCTCGTTAGTTACAGCCTTAAATGCTAGACACAATTTTCCTCTGACTAATCCATACAGTATAGTATAAAGATCAAGATATTCAAGTCTGTCAGAATAGGATAGATGTTTTATATTCTTTGGTTTTTGGTGAAATGTCTTTAAACAGTTTCCAAGAGTTCCCACATCTGAATTTGTCAAATAGCAAATGGATAAATTATATTCTATTATTGGCCTGACTATGGATATAAATAAAGTATTAAACACCTTAGGATCTCTGGTTTCTGCTATCTTCATTATTAATCCAATATGTCGTAGTTCCCTTGATTTACTATCTTGCACAAGATACTTAAATGTAAAACCTTTTCCAACATCTGGTCCATGATCCTTCACCTCATTTACTACTTCCAGTTTCATTTTCCCATCATGATCTTTAAATTCGTATAGTCACCAGGCATAGCCACCTTAGTTTTCCTAAAGTTAAACTGAAATCCTACACTGGTAGCCCAGTTATTCAAGGTGGTTAAATATATTTTTAAATCATGCACATTTTTAGGATTTTTGATTTCACTGTGAATCTTACAGTCAGTGGAGTACATTAAAAAGTATAGATCCCAATATCGATTCCTGAGGTATTCACCTAGTGGTTGCCATCCAGCTTTGCCTTGAACCTTGCAGAGTTACACATGCCTCATGGTCTGATAAATAGTTGCTATCCATCTAATTATATATCAGTTTACCATTAACTATGTTATGAATGTAATTTGCATATGCACTGTGCCCCATCTGTTTGGATGGTGTTTAGCACCATATGATGTCTGTAGTCATATTGTGCAGCTCTTTCAGGGTTGTTCCTTTCCCTGCATTCCTCCACTCACTAGCCTTATGCCCTTGTACCATTTATTTTCCTTATTTCTTTACTTGTTAACCAGGTAGCTGGATTAGTCTAAAGACTTCTTTCAGAAATGACATGTTATATTATATGCAAATTTACCATATATGATCTCCGGAAGACAGTAGCATAGCAGTGAAGATGTATAGTGAAAAATGCTACTTAGGTGAAATGGCCATACAACTAGTGAAAACCACAATACATGATCATGGTAAGACAATAACACTGCACTCGACACATTAATTAATTATGTTACTAAACTGATAGGTTTGTGGGTTCTTACAAAATTTGCAACCATATAAACCATTGATAAGCTTAGTCACATCACGCATTACTGGTGGGAGACTAACAGTGCCCCCATTAAATAGATCTTCTATACATATCCCAGGTGAAAACTTGGGATTATCCATTCAGTCATACAAACATTTTAAAGGTTGTTGGATAATAACTCTTCTTGATATGAAAGGGCAGCCTATTTCAGAAATGGGGAATGCACTGGATTAAATACCTGTCACACCATCTAGTGTTGTTGATGAGACAGTATAGGATTAGGTTTCAAGACCAGGTGTTTATTTTACAACTGAGTTCTGAGTCATTCATAGCACTATAGGTTAAGCAGAGATCCCCCTCAGGAGACTGTATTATACTGAATATTAAGATGGGGCTTTTAGTCTATCGAAGTACCTAAAGTGCTTATCTGAAAGTGGCTATGGAGCTTATCTGAAACCAGATGTAAGCCCAAAAACAAACCCCACCATGGAAAACTTACCTTAACATGGTATATGACAAATTAAAAAAGTGATGAGTAGAAGTAGAAACAGCAACTAAGAGCAGTCTGAGTCAACAAAACAAGAAGCTAGGAGGTTGAATAAAGTCCAGTAAGGTCAGTTATGAGCTTAGGATAGCCTTCCAGGCTAAGGACAATCATGAGGCCTTTTTTAGCTATGTCAGGAACCTTAAAGGTAATACTCAGCAGTGTGCATAACTATTCATAAATGACAGAACCTTCACTAATCAGTGTCACATACCGAATCTACTGGTTGATAAGTTTAGCCCCAACTTCACCCGCCACACCCACCAACTACCCCCCTGTGAAATCCCCTCTAGCATAGTCCTCCAACTATCAACAGGGAGCAGGTCCTGATGGCACTCACTAAGGCCAGAAAGGCCCTAACAACATCCCTGGTTGTCTCCTAATTAGCCTAAAACATAACCTGGCAGAACCACTTGAGGCATTCTTCAGCTACAGCCTCAAAACAAGTTATTTGCCAGGTGAATGGAGGTCTGTAACAGTCATCTCTCTTCATAAGGGTGGATTAACAACTGACCCTGGGAACTACAGACCCATCAGCCTAACATGTCTAATATGCAAAGCCATGGAAGGAATTATCATGGAAATAATCAACAAGGACACTGGCAACCTACAGACACTGGACCCATCAAAATTTGGCTTTAAGGGAAGATCTTGCCTACTTATCCTGGTAGACTTCTTCGAGGGGGCCACTAAAGCTATTGCTGAGGGGAAAACAATGCATACCACCTACTTTGACCTGGTCAAGGCATTCAATACAATACCCTACTTGGGTATTATTGACAAACTCTCACAACTAAGCATAAATCCCTACATAACTCTCTGGACTGTTGGCTGGCTCACAGATAAGACCCAAGAAGTCAGGATCTGTGAGACCACCTCCACCACAAGACCAGTCACTAGTGGAGTACACAAGGGCTCTGTGTTGGACCTGCTCTTGTTTGGTATCACCTTATCAGAAGCCAAGGCTAATGTCAAAGGTCACTGGCACACTGAGTTCACAAATGACTGTAAATTGGGAGCTATCATATATTCTAGTCCATGACACTGGTATCCTGCAAGAGAGTCTAACACAAACAAATGTCTGGTGCTAAAGCCATGGATTAAAACTCAACACAAAAAAATGCAGTATATTGCTTTTTGGGAAATCAAACTCCCAAGCTAATTACTCCATTGATAAAACACCTTAAGCATTGAACCAGTAGTTAGGGATCTTGGAGCTTATGTAGACAGTAATCTGGCCTTCGACCAAGACAGAGCCAATATAGTAAGACAATCATTCTATATTGCCCAACTCATAAGCAAGTGTACGGTGTCCAAGTCCAAGGAAATTATAGTACCAATCTACTCAGTCTTAATCAAACTCACCATTGTGTACAATGCCTCCTTTGGCATGCAGTTAACCAGGCACTTGCAACAGTTGGATTGCCGTCAAAAGGTTCCTCACCAGGAGAATCTAGGTATGAATACCCTGTCCTACACAGATCGCCTTAAGAACTATCTGTGTACTCAGTCTCCTTCAGGGTACTGAGAGGTGATACATGCCTGTCATATAAGGCATCCTCAGTTCCAGCTCAGATGTATCTCTTGCACATCTGCAAAGCAAACAGCACTAGAAACATTAAATTCAGGGACATGAAGTTTGTCTACAACATGAACAGAAAATGCTGAAGAGACCAATATGTGTTTCAAAGGATCCTCACACTATGGAATAAGCTCCCATCCATGTGATAAAATATTGGTCGTTGGATGGAAAATCACAAATTTACCCCTGGTCTGACCCCCATGTTTCTAATGGAGCAGAGGTTGGCAGTAAAATAATTCATCTCCAACTAACATACCAGCCCTAAAACCCTTAGATACCTCCTTATTAACATTCCCCACCATATAGGCTTCCAAAGTACTCTAGGACAAAACTAGGATGGGTCACAAGGCTAGGCTTATAAAGACCCTGGTGGTCATTAGCCTAGCATAAACCTATAAAACTATAAAACAATCCAGTGCTTGTTTGTTTTTTATTGTACAACTACTTAGTAAGAGAAGATTTATTTGGATTTACATTTTTTTACCTCTGATTTTTATTTCTTCTTGTTAGAAATGGATAGCTCATAGACAAAAAAATATTTTGATTTATATTTTGCTGTTTTACCTCAGATTTTTACTGTTTGTTGTTAAAAAGGGATATACTGCATAATAGACAAGCAGACTCTAGCCACCTCAAGGGGCCTAGTTAGCTAGAAATTCACACAGATTGTAGACAGGACACAGCCACAGCTTATCTGAAACAATCTAGTGCTGGTTTGTGATTTATTGTGGAAATGCTTAGTAAGAGATTTATTTTGATTTTAATTTGTTTACCTGTGATATTTACTGTTATAACAAGGTACAACTGTGCACAATTGTGAGGGAAAGGACTTATAGCATTGTAGTGTGATTGGCACAACTTGTACAGTCGGTCAGAGTGATGACTTTATGAATTACTTCCCCTTGTAGAAGGTTAGCTCAGTGTACTTAATTTAATGTTTAGTGCATAATTATTTGTGTGATTTCCTGATAGAAGTAGACTTAACTTCCTAATTATTTTAATTTCTTTGAATTTGGTGCTAGCTGATTTTAATTATTCTTTTTTACTTTTAGAATTCTTTATTCATTTGTTGTTGAAAATGGATTCTTTAAATGAGTATACCATTAATGATTTGCTAAAGCACACGCTCAAAATAGACTTCATGCTTCATGAATGGAGAAAGGAAACAGTCATCCCTCTGCACAAAGGTGGGTCATCTACAGAACCTGGAAACTACAGACCCATAAGTCTCACTAGTCTTAAATGTAAAGCCATGGAAATAGTTATTATGGAGATGATCAACAGAGATATAGTAAACCTCCAGACACTGGACCCAACCCAGTTTGGTTTCGTAAAGGGCAAATCATGCCTACTTAACCTGGTGGACTTCTTTGAGAAGGTCACCAAAGCAATGGATGAGGTAAAATCATTCACATTGCCTACCTTGACCTGGCCAAGGCATTTGACACAATACCCCACTCGAGCATTGTTGACAAACTCAAGAGGTTAGGTACAAATCTGTATATCACATAGTGGATAGCCAACTGGCTCACAGACAAGACCCAGGAAGTTAGAATTGGGGAGTCCACCTCTACAAAGAGGCCAGTCACAAGTGGACTCCCTAAAGGATCAGTCCTTGGACCACTCCTTTATGACATTTACTTCTCAGAAGTCAAGGCCAATGTCAGTGGTCTCTGGCTGACTAAATTTGCAGATGTTTGCAAATTAGGAGCTGTCACTGAATCTTACACTGACACAAATGTTCTCCAGGAGGGGCTGACACAGACAAACAACTGGTGTCAGAGTCATAGACTAAAACTAAATGCCAAGATAAGCATAATAGTATCCTTTGGGAAGTCATCCATCCCTGGTAACTATCATATTGACAACACACCCCTTAGAGTTGACTCAGTAGTCAGGGACTTAGTGACACACATAGATAGTAATCTAGCCTTTGATCATCACATGTCTACAGTGGTGAGGAAATCATTCTATGTTGCACAAATTATAAACAAAGGTATGGCATCTAAATCCAAGGAAGTTATTTTTCCACTGTATTCGACATTCATTAAACTTATCATTGAGTACAATGCCCCCTTTTGTAGGTACTTAACCAGGCATATCCAACAATTGGAATGTCCACAGAGGTTCATCACTAAAAGAATAATATGTCCTATGCAGACCGCCTCAAGGCCCTATCCTTGTATTCTGTCTCCTACAGGCTATTGAGGGGAGATCTATGCCTGGCATACAGGGCATTGTCAGATCCCACTCTGATGGACCTCCTACATATCCACAAAACAAACAGTACCAGAATTACCCATACTAAAGACTTAAACCTGACTATGATATAAATAGGACCTGCTGGAGAGATAGGTATGTATCCCAGAGACTACCCCCTCTATGGAACAGGCTCCCCATCCATGTGAAGCAGAGTTCTTCCCTAATCTAATTCAAATGCAACTTGGATAATTGGATGGGAAACTGGAAATTCATCCCTGGTTTGGCACCTGTGTCTCTGATGCTGACAGGTAACCTGTAAATGGTTCATCTCCCAGGCCCATGCTTACACTTATCAAGGGTATCAGAACTCGTCAGAGATTTGAGATGCATGGCTAGGCTTAAAAAGGCCCTTGTGGTTGTTAGCCTAGTAAACTCCTATGAACCTATAAATATCTTGTACAATGTACTAAATGCTATGTATAGATAAAGGTAACACCTGTTACATTGGTGACTTGAGTTCCTAATGTCAAAAGTTGAATGATTTGCTTATTATTATTAGTCGTAAATCTAGACATACTGATGATGATTGCACTTGTGTTACTGGTACAGCTCGAAAAACTATTGTTATGAATATTAATGATTGGGCCGATGAGATAAATTATATTAATCAAAGTGCAAAAAGAATGCATTTATGAAAGGAAATGTCCACTGTCAGGAAAGATCACTCAACCTGTATTAAAGGAAAACTCTACCTTCTCCTACAGTTTAACTCAACTCGTAGGTTGCTTTTCTCCCTACAATATGTTTCCAGTACTGTGTAGGTTCCTGAAACCTGCTTGTACTTTATAAAACTTTCATTTCCTCACTTTGGAATCAAAGGAAGGGAAAAACCACCAACTTTTTTTCTAAACTTAACTTCTCACATAAATTGAACAGTAATTTGTATACGCCTGAATGACATACCACAGACACAGAGAAATTTGTGGTCAGGTACTGCTGATAATCTTATATAGGCAATTAGTCCTGCTGATGTCAGGAGCTTAGGCTACTGTAATCAAAACAGAGAGGTGCGGAACTGTTTTCCATTGTCTTTATTGCAGAGATGAAGAGAACTTACACAGATTCACAGATGCTTCCAATGTAGCCATGCCTTTCAAAGCAAAACAGAGCAATCAAATCAGTCAATGCTTCAGAGTCAGTTGTCATCTCTTTTGATGGATTTACATAAGCAACATCACAGTATCGAAATACTAAGCTTTAAACTTTAAATGTCTGTTGATTATACTGCTTTATATTTTAAGATGACGTGAATGTAGTTGCAAGGATATCTGTGACATTTAGAGAAACACCAGAAAATGTTTTTCTTGTAATTTTTGTAAAGTATCAGCACATTTACCAAAGTGTAGGGGGAGGGGCTGTCAATTTATCTTGGACTACAAAAACATACTTTGAACAAAGTCCTGCAATTTAGCAACTGTTTGGTTGCAGCTGTATAATTCCTTAGTATACTATAAAACAAGCCCTGAGACAGACACACACACACACACACACACACACACACACACACACACACACACACACACACACACAAAGAAATAACGGCCCGTCAAGAAATAAAAGAAGCAGTCCTGTTACAGACAGTGTATAAGATGACAGTGACTGATGCTAATCCCAATATGTGTCAATGGCATAGGAATACACCACGACTTCCTTATGTCTAGTATGACTCATATAAAACAGACTTGAAATGAATTATGAGAAAGAAAAAGGCTTGAAGAAAAAATAAGATCATGTTGATATGTCAAGCCCCATTGATAGACATTTTGCAGAAAGCATGTTAAAAGTCTATAAGAAGCAATCAAAGTGACTTCGGGCTGTTAAAATAGTTCAAAAAAGAGAGACAGTGAAAAAATAGAGTTTTTTTAGTGCTAAGGTGGAGTTTTCCTTTAAACATGACACTAGAGATGACAACTTTGGAATTCAGGATAAAAGTATTCAGGAATCTGAGGATTCAGGGCATGTAGAAAAAAGAAAAAGGGAAGAGGTTTACAAGAAATAGCAATGAAGAAGAAGAAATTGATTAATGTCTATAATGCAAAGAGAATATATATTAAAAGGGATACTGATTTGTTATGTACCACACAGATTACAGAGAATGTTAACATTGTTCAACCAGAAAACATTTAGTCCACAGAAAATGGTATGATTTTTCCAATAGAGAAAGTAAAATAAAAAGGCAAGGAGCAGGTTAAAAGGAAGAAATCAAAATTAACGTTGAAATGCCTGAAGAACATTATTGTAAGAAAAAAAGAGGATAAAGACCAAAGTTGACAACATGACTCAAGCTGTAGAAAAATGAAGACAGCAGAATGAGAATTGTATGCCTGCAAATGTGATAAGCATTGAGAACAGTGAGCTTAATATGACTAATTGTGATGAAGATCATTCCTTTGTAACAACTGATACAAAATAATAATAAAACTGATACAAAATGAACATACATTTCTGAATTAGAAGTGGGAGATTCTTCTGATCTGGTGAGAAATAACATACTAGTAACTGGAGATTCAATTATTAGAAGAAGTAATACTTACATTTGCAGAGAGGATAATGAACACTGAATAGTGTTATGCTTGCCAGAAGTAAAAATAGAGCATGTGAGAGGGGCATTAGAATACCTTAATGTAAAGAAGTACGGAACTTGCAGGCCTCTTATCACAGCTGGTACAAATGTCAGGATGTATTTTTCACAAGTCAAATATAGAAAGTAGGATCAGGTCAGTGTGGATGTAAAGATTTTGGAGGTAAATGTCTATGTGAAAAAATGGCCCATTTTAAAAAGTAGAAATGTGTAGATCATCCAAGCCTAATTCTGGGCACACATGTATTTAGATGGGATGGAGTGCAGTGGTCAAGACAAGGGAAGAGAATTTCTGCAGCATATATATGCCAATATTTGACTAACACAAGACAGGATTTTTGTTAGGTCAGAAAATTAACAGTTCACATATAGCAAAATATGATACATCTATGCTAGTTGTTAATGCTTTAAGCATTAGTAATAACGTTTTTTAATTGGAAAATTTGTATTTGCTACATTCCCACAACACTGATGTTATTGTTTGTGAAACATGGTTAAACATAAGACTGGAAACTAGTTTTGTCAGGATATAAATGTTTTTATTGTAAAATACATTCCAACAAAATATCAGGTGGAGCTGTTATGATATGGATTAAAGATTGTTGTGAGACAAGTGATTATTACATGTTCAGTGATAATACCAATACTGCATATCATGTAACTGTGACAACAGAGATAGCCCTAGAACATATAATGATTCCTGGAGTATATAGACCACCAAAGTCAAGTGCTAATGATCTAGAGGCATTCATACAGTTCTTGCATGAAACATAGCAGGGACAGATAGTGGCTGGGAACTTAAATTTACCAGAAATTACTTGAATAATATTGATTCAACAACTTTATTAAGGAAATTATTTATAATGTATGTTCAGGAACAACAATTGCTATAGACTATAAGAACGACTACCACATAATGCAACATACTGGACATTGTTTGTGTTTCTAAGGAAATTACTGTTAGTCCATATCAAGTTTTACCACTGTTGGTGCAGAGGTCATAGGGCTATAAAGGTTAAACTACTGTTTAATAATTCTGCCAGAATGAAATTAAGCCACTGCACAAAACATTAATGACAGACTAGAAGGAAGTAAAATGCTCACTATGTTGAACTAATTGGAATAATACGTTCAGTGGAAAAACTGCAGAAGAAATGGGGCACGTTTTGAAAAGGAAGTTGAACACACACAAAAAAACATGAAAATCTTTAACATCAGGATCTAGACATACAAAGTGATGAGGATATATTTGCATAAGAACAAGACTCTTTATTAAGCTGAGAAAAAATGTAAGAAATGGAAAAATGGTCAAACTATAACTTTGAAGAATGAAATAAACAAGTTGAGCAGACAAATTAAACATAGTATGAGTCAAGATCAAGTAAAAAATGAAGAAAATGTATACCTACTATCAATTAAAGAGACTCTGATTAACCCCAAATAAATTTCAGCTGTCCTAGTAGGATTTTCCTGACATTTACTCAGTTGCCTGCTACAGCAAAAGCCATGGTTCGCAGAGAGATTACAAAGCATCAAAGGGGTCTTATTATTGAAAGCTATCAGTCAGGAGAAGGGTACAAAATAAATTCCTTAGCATTGAATATACCATGGAAAACAGCGAAGACAGTCATCAAAAAGTGGAGAAAATATGGGACAACAGTGACGTTGCAAAGAACTGGACGTCCCTCAAAAATTGATGAAAAGGCAAGACAAAAACTGGTCAGGGAGGCTGCCAAGAGACATACAGCAATACTGAAGGAGCTGCAGGAATTTCTGGCAAGTACTGGTTGTGTACTACATGTGACAACAATCTCCTTTATTTTCCATATGTCTGGACTATGGGGTAGGGTAGGGTTGCAAGACAGAAGCCTTTTCTGACACAGAAAAACATCCAGGCCTGGCTAAAATTTACAAAACAATATATCAAGTCTCCCAAAAGCATGTGGGAAAATGTGTTATGGTCTGATGAGACCAAGGTTGAACTTTTTTGGCCACAATTCCAAAAGGTACGTTTGGCGCAAAAACAACATTTTGCATTACCAAAAGAACACCATCCCCAAGGTGAAGCATGGTGGTGGCAGTATCATGCTTTGGGTTTGCTTTTCTTCACCTGCAACTGGGGTTTTAGTCAAAGTGGAGGGAATTATGAACAGTTCCAAATACCAGTCACGTTTTGTCCAAAACCTTTAGGCATCTGCTAGAAAGCTGAAGATGAAGAGGAATTTCACTTTCAACATGACAATGACCCCAAGCATACATACAGCAACAAAAGAATAGCTTCACCAGAAGTAAATTAAAGTTTTGGAATGGCCCAGCCAGGGCCCAGGCCTAAATCCAATAGAAAATCTGTGGGGTGACCTGAAGAGGGCTGTGCACAAGAGATGCCCTCGCAATCTGACAGACTTGGAGTGCTTTTGCAAGGAAGTGTGGGCAAATATTGCAAAGTCAAGATGTGCCATGCTGATAGACTCCTACCCAAAAAGACTGAATGCTGTAATTAAATCAAAAGGTGCTTCAACAAAGTATTAGTTTAAGGGTGTGCACATTTATAAAAGCAGCTTATTGTACATTTTTTATTTTTTATATTTTTCCCCTAACACATTTGTTTGTTTTTCAATTGAATTTTACAGGTTATAGATCACATTAAAGGTGGGAAAAGTTTTGAAATGATTTATTGTGGTCTTATTTTTTTATATCACAAAACCTTGGCATTTTAACAGGTATGTTTACACTTTTTATATCCACTGTATTAAGATGTAGTAAGAGTAAAGACATGCAAACTGATAAACCGTGTGTAGAGTCTTAAATTTATTCCTAGATACAACAGATTATACATGCATTTGCAAAATCTTATGCAAAGCATTTTGGGTCCTTGAAGGGAGTGATTAATTGTTCTAGTAACATACAGGTAACTTTGGATACTGAAACTAAATTAGATTATATTGAAAAAAGAACATTGTAAACAAGACCCAAACAAAGCAAAAGGAGGAGATGGAATTAGTAATAATGATCTGAGAACACTTCAGGATGAAGTCACGGTCATTTAAGTACTGGAAGATTCCTCAAGATTGTAGATATGCACTAGTTAAACCTTTCTTTAAGAGAAAGAGGAAAAGGATAAACCTAGAGTTGGACAGACCCATAAGTTTGCTTTCTTGTTGTGAAAAATAATGGAGAAGGTGATTTTTGATAAATTATTGTCAAAATTAGAAAGGTTGGGACTTGTAAACCTTATATCAGCATGTATATGTTGAAAATAGATCTATAACCACCTTTAGCAAAATGTTCTAATAGAATATAATAACAGCTATAAATTAAAAATGTGCTGTGATGTAATTTATATAGATTTAACTTCAGTATTTGACAGGGTCATACACAAACCACTGATCAATAAATTAGAACATAAAGATATTGATGTAATCATCTTAATATGGAATGCTGCACAGCAAGATAGGACATGGCAAGTATCATATATCAATTGCACAGGTGAAATTCGATGTTACAGTCAGGGTGTCCCACAAGGCTCTGTGCTGGGCTCTATGCTAGGCCCATATGTGTTTAGTTTGTATCTTTCAGGAGTATCTTTTTCATGTGAGGTGTTCTACAGTCTGTATGCAGATGACTTAAAAATGGGTAAACTGATTATGTCTTACAGAGAGTCTATATTACTACGCTGAAAGACCTTTATGTTGAACACCTCTCCATTGACATGAAATTGTCGAAATTTACTTCCGCAAATCATGGAATTTTTCTCAGGGTAAGGAAGTAGTTGGCCATCTCCACACTAATGCCCTTTTCCCCACTGTAGTGCAATCTTGGAGTTGGTATATATATATATATATATATATATATATATATATATATAGCTATGGAGTGTCGGGGGGTAGTGCGGTGAGTATTCTGTTGTGGTACAGGGCAATTGTTACATTACCCTGGGAAAAATTCTGTGATTTATAGAAGTGAATTTTGACAGTTTCGTGTTGATGGAAAGGTGTTTGGTGTAAAGATCTTTCGACATAGTAATATAGACCCATTACAGATAAGGCACATCTGCAAAAGAACTTGATTAAATTGACAGTTTGAGCATAGGAGAATAATATGTTGATAAAAAGATCAAAAACTAAGCATATGAGATTAGGAAGATATAGCTTGAAAGGTGAATTTTTAATACAGCACACAGTGATTGAAATTGTAGATTAGTTTAAGGACCTGTTTATATGAATAGATTCAGCTTTGAGTTTTTCTAATCATGTCAACAAATTTGTTAATGATAGTTATGGAACTAAAGGTTGACAGACGAGATCAGACAGGAGTCCCCATGGACTATAATGTTTGCAGATGACATTGTGATCTGTAGTGAGAGCAGGAAACATGTGGAGGAGACCCTGGAGAGGTGGAGATATGCTCTAGAGAGAAGAGGAATGAAGGTCAGCAGGACTAAGACAGAATATATGTGTGTGAATGAGAGGGAGGATAGAGGAACGGTGAGGATGCAGGGAGTAGAGGTGGCGAAGATGGATGAGTTTAAGTACTTGGGATCAACAGTTCAGAGTAATGGTGAGTGTGGAAGAGAGGTGAAGAAGAGAGTACAGTCAGGATGGAGTGGGTGGAGAAAAGTGTCAGGAGTGATTTGTGACAGACGAGTACCAGTAAGAGTGAAAGGGAAGGTCTACAAGAGGGTAGTGAGACCAGTTATGTTATATGGGTTGGAGACAGTGGCATTGACAAAAAGGCAGGAGTCAGAGATTGACGTGGCAGAGTTGAAGATGTTAAGATTTGCACTGGGTGTGCAAGGATGGACAGGATTAGGAATAAGTATATTAGAGGGTCAGCCCAGGTTGAAGGTTTGGAGACAAAGCCAGAGAGGCAAGATTATGTTGGTTTGGACATGTGCTGAGGAGGGATGCAGAGTATATTGGGAAAAAGATGCTAAGGATGAAGCTGCCAGGTAACAGGAAAAGAGGAAGGCCTAAGATAAGGTTTATGGATGTGGTGAGAGAGGACATGCAGGTGGTTTGGTGTGACAGAACAAGATGCAGAGGACAGGAAGAAATGGAAACAGTTGATCTGCTGTGGTGACCCCTAATGGGAGCAGCCGAAAGAAGAAGAAGAAGAAGTTATGGAACTAAAGGTTGTATAAAAGGATTTATAAAGTCGAGGATTTCAGAAATAATGAAATCATTTATTTGTAAGTTGTATTAGACACAAACTAGAGTATAGAATAACAATATGGAAACCTTACAAGAAATTAACCATGAGTAAATTAGAACAATTGCTGTGGAAGTACACCAAAGGCATCCATAGATGTGAAGATTTAAGTTATTATAAAAGAATAAATATCTGAATGTGTATAATTTCTCATACAGACATTTAAGAGGAAACCTTGTTCAGGTATATTGGGAATTTAAAGACAAATATCTATAGGAATGATCAAAATGTAGTAGAGAATCATCAGATGGCCTATGTAGAAAATTATATAGGAATGGGAGATGTACTAATTGGTTCTCTGAGACAGTAGCTGATGTATGGAACAGGCTACAAATTATATTAAAGCAAGCACTAATTTAGATATTTTTAAGAACAACTTGGATACTTATTATTGGGAATGACTGTCTAGGCATATTGACAAGTTAGAAGAGCATTTATTGCCCATGTCTGAAATATTTGTATCTATGTATATATGCATGTACATATATAAGGATACAGAGACCTGACCTGTTTTTGGTGATGAAATGAGTTTTTTTTTGAGCTGGTTCAACACTGAGATTTCTCAAGTTGGTTTATGCTTAAAGGCTTAACAACAAAAATTAATGATCCACTCCCCCCCAAAAAGGTAGATAATTTTGCTGCATGTAAAGCATGGATTTGTAATGAACAATAAGAGCTGGTAGAACACAATAACGGGCAGATATAACCTTTCTTTGTTTTCCACTCCTACCAACTCTCAAACCACTGCTATGGCATATATTACCATTTTATCCCCCTTTTAAGGCAAGAGCATGGCCATGGTGTGGCCATCATGCAGCCAGAGATCAAAGGGAATTTGGATTATGCCCTATAATTCTCCCTAGGTATGCCTGATGACATCCAAGGCAAGGCATGCAATGGGTTGTTGTAATGGGTTCCAACTACTTTTACAAGTGATATGACACTCCATCATCACTTTTCCCTTGCAAGAAGTACCTCCTTGTGATCGCTGGTTTCCACAAGAAATTCTAACATGGAGTGTACAACCCAGGCATACATTTCTCATCACTCCCCTCTTTATCTCTGTTTTTATCAGGAAGAAGAAAGAATAAGAATGCGTACAGATTTTGCGGTGAATGCACAAAACAGTTATATCCTAGCAATTGTAATCTGTATTGTTAAAAAACTGAGATTAAGTGTCTTTTAACTTCAACTTAACCTTCTAATTTACTAAAATTTAAAAAAAAAACCCACCAGCAGCTCAGTTAGAGTCACAGAGTTTAATGAAAATGAAAATGTGAGCTTTTACACCATACCAGTGCTTCATCAGGTATTAAAAGGTTTCTTTCACATACAATATTCACTACATAACAAATGGTCGCAGTTACATGTTATGAAACATCCAATAAAAATACAGCTTTACTAAAATGTTATATAACAAAACATGGGATATAATATAAATAAAACATAACACAGTAAATATACAAACATGAAAAATAGGTAAAAACACCAGTATTCATAGCCAATGCAATACTTCAAGAAATAAAAGAAAAGAAGCCATGCCACTCCATTGAAGGCTATTTCAAATAAATAGTTTTTAACTGACCTAGGATACACACAAGAGGGACATAAGAAAGAAACAAAAACAAACATACTTGTAACAAACATGTAAAAGAAATTGCTGCAGTGCAATCTATGAACTAATTATATGCATTCACAGACTTCCAGTCAGGCTCTGGAGGAGACTATTACATGAAAGTCCAACTATGGAGAATACAGAATATGCATTATTTACCATTAGTTACATTAATTACAGTAGACAATAAGCCTGATGTAAGTAATTAGGAGTTTTGAGATAAACAGTAGAAGAGGGTACACCAAGCAGCTGAAAAGAGGGGAGGCATGAGATGAGGTAACAACAGATAATACTAATAAAACTACACAATTTGTCTCCCTTGAACTTCAAGCCTTAAACACAGGAAGCTCATCTCCGTAAGACTACACTTGATCTCAGTTCTTTAGCCACACAGTTCTTTAGCATGTAGGAAGGCATTACAGAAAGTAGCTACAGAGTTTGTGCTAAGGAGGCTCCAGATGTATTTTGGGCTTTAGTGACAGACAGGAGGAGTTTTTCTTTCAAGTTTAGAGATTTGGTAGGGTGGTAGTGTTGAAGCATGCCTTTAAGTGCCGAACACTTTTCAGGGTTGTATATTAGAGTACGAGCTAGTAGCAGCTGACTATAGTGGAGATGATGTGGGACTTCAGTCCAATTAAGTTGTTCAAGGGCAGAACAGTGATGAGTTCCAAAGGGGTGATTTGCAGTAAAGGAAGCTATTTTATTGTAGCATTGTTCCACTTTTGTTTTTGTGGACATTTTCAGGTTAGTAAAGTATAAGGAGGCATACAGTATGGTAGGTAGGAGGTAGGCTTTAGCCATGGTTTCTCTGGTTCTGTCTGTTAGGTAGACTTTTGTATTGTATAACGGCAAGCTTTTGGAGGTTTTTTAAACAGTTTGTAAGTGTTCGTCAATTTTCAAGTTGTCATCAATTGTGACTCCTAAGGGTTTGGTGTTAGGGGCCTGTTCAATCAAGGTATTATTTTATGAAGTGGTTTTGACAAGAATTTTTCTTTGGGTTATTGTTGTAGTGGTGAAAAGTAGATGTTTCTTGATTGGGGAGTTAATTAGGAGTTGAGTTGTCTAGCCAGATTTCTATAAACATAAAAGATTTTTGAGTAATTTCTCGAAGTTTTTGTAGGTTAAAGGCTGCGCAGTTAGTATGGAGTCATCTGCATATTGTACACGAGTGATGTGCTTGGAAGCAGTGTGTAGATCACTTATAAATACATTAAACAGGAGGGGTCCACGTATGGAAGCTTGTGGCACAACTACAGTAATGGGTAGAAATGAAGAGTATTCCTGCTGCATTTTAACTACATGGAATGTCTCTGTTAGATAGTTGTTAGAGCAAGAGGAAGGAAGGAATGAGACCCAAGCAGGAGAGTTTTACTAAGAGTTTATGGTGAGAAATAGAGTCAAATGCTTTGGACAGTTCTAGGAATAAGGAAGATACTAAGTTTCTGGTATTTCCATTTTTATTAATGGTATCAGCAAAGTGAAGTAGAGCAGTAATGGTGCTATGGTTAGGATGAAAACCATGTTGTGTGGGGGAGAGAAGATTGTTTACGGTAAGATAATGCAGTAATTGGGAATGGATGCACTTTTCTATTATTTTAGATAATGGTGATAGGATGGCCATTGGTCTGAAGTTGAAGTAGTCAACAGAGGGTACTCCTTTCTGAAGAGGAAGTATATATGCCTTCTTCAAAATGGCTGGGACATGAGTTTCAAGAATGGATCTGTTTATTGGTATAAGTACTGGACATGACAGAGCCTCCACTGCAATTTTTAGAAATTTAGGAGGAAAGTTATCTGCAGCAGAATTTGTAGTTTTTAGTTTTAGGAGATATTTTCTTATGGCAGAAATAGGAACAGGTTTGAGTCAGAAGTGAGCTTCTATGGGATTTTGTTGGTAGGAGGTTGGTTGATGGTGGGGTTGTCTTTGATAACTGAGGTTACAGCTTGAAGGGAGTATTTGTTAAAGTTACTAGCAACTGTTGATGTAGTGTCTTTTGGGGAGGAAGTGGGTTGTTGACGTTGGCCCAGATTTATTAGATTTTGGACTGATGACCAGAATTTTTTAGGATTATTTTGATATGTCTGCTGTAGATTATAGTGGTGGAGTTTTTTGTCATGTTTTATACTGTATTCATTTCATTTCGTATTTGTTTGTAGTGTGGATGATTTTTTCTGGGATTTGCTGGCATGCCATGTTTTCCATGCCTTGTCTCTAAGCACTACTAGTTGTCCACTGTTTTTAGATAGCGATGTTGCTGGATTAATTCTGATGGAAGCATGTTCATTTATTTTATTGGTAAAGGTTTTGTTAAGTCAAGGGATGCTTAGTCTAAATGAAGACTTTTTAACATATTCTAATTGTATTGCTTGAGAGTGGAGATGATATTGTCTATATTAAAATTGGATAGGTTATGCACTTTCATGTAAGTGTGATGCTTTACTGGACTGCATACAAGCCTATTAGCAAAACTGGGCAGGAGTCAGATAGTGTGTCATAGTTATATATATTACTGGGTTTAGTTGAGAGAATCCAGTCTAGAGTAGAGGCCTTAGAGGATGGCTTGCTATATTTTGTTGGTGTATTGATGAGCTGAGAGAAACCATACAGGTTTATACTGGTTATGGTGGTATCAAATGCAGTTTGAGCTTAGTCTATGTTAAGGTCTGGTCCCCAAGGATGATGGTTTCTTGGGGTATATTGGTAAATGCCCAGGATAGTATGTCCTCTGCTGTGCTGATGTTACTTCCAGGGGGAATATATATGGCTATGATACATATAGTCATATAAGAGTTTAGCTTGAGTAAGGCAATACGAATCTCTGCATTATTGAATGAAGGATGCTTTCTCTGATAAGGGATATGTTCAGGTGTTTTAGATTTATAATAGCTACCCCACCTACTTTTTTGGATATGAGGTCTGCTCAATGGGCACTATATCCTGGTGGAAGGATTTCAGTGTCTTTAATTCTGGGTGTTAGCCACATTTCTGTGATAAAGTTGATGTCAGGGTTGTAATGAGATATGAAAGCATGCAGAACAGTTATATTGTTACAGATGCATCTAAGGTTAATGTTTATACATTTTAGACTAGTTTTACTCGAGCTGCAGGAGTGAGGTGTTACAGTATTAATGGTTGTGTGGGCCATTATGAAAGAGGCTGTTGTGGTTGTACCTGGACTGAGGTGAATGTCACCATAACTGTAGACTGATTTGTTCTCTGTGACTAATTGTGAGATGGGTTAGTTACTTTTATATATGTTTGTTGGAAAAGATGGACGTGAGAGAGTTTGCAAAGGTTGTGGGCTATACTGAATGAAATATGGGAGTAATTGCCACTGACAGCAATGGATTGAACATTGGGCATAAGACTGCCATTGAAAGGTGTATGATTGTTGGTTATGTCTGCTAGGTATAGGAGGGAAGTGAATTGTACTACTTTGAATAGCATGCTAATTATTATACAAGTTTTCCATTAATGAAAACATAAACAGGATAGTGATAGCAGGCTGGATAGGCTTTGACTGGTTGTGGACTAGGTGATGTGGGAGGGGTTGTCAGGTTACAATGCAGAAGCATTCCAAATGAAAGAAGGAAGAATGGTAGGAAGTGGTTAGTGGGTGTGGGAAGGAGGGGCAAAATTATAGCTCATAAGCTGTTTTCGTGATTGGTGGTAATGTGGTGGGTGGAGATTAGTTTATGATAATTGAAGGCAAGGTTTCTCGTATTTCTTTCATAATAATGCCTGTGTTTGCATTGTCTTCCTCTCAGCAAGTCAATGTCATTCTTTTGATTCTCTGATATTAGTAATTAGTAGGCCTTATATAACTTAGCTTTTAGATGTCTTGCCATCAACAACCGTGCCACCAATAGTCTTTTGCTTTGAAGTGGTGAACTCCTTTGCTCAAGAACTGAAAGATAACAATCTGGATGCAAAAAGCTCTGCCATGTTTTAATGAGATATTTAATTGCTTGCATATACTTCTATACTTGCACATAGTTTTCTGCATAACAAGGGCACTATATGATGCATTCGGACTCCCATTTTTAGCAAAATATCAACCCTCCTGACTTGTGGACTGTGGAATATTAACATATAATTTCAAGAGATATTTCATGTCTAACAAAAATATATTTCATTTTAGTTATCTTGTGTCATGTAATTGTATGATTTCAAGATATTTATAATAATAGTCTACACGCAGAAAACAATTAACTTTACATTGAAATAAATCATATCCAGCTTCTGTCTGTAGAAAACTCAGCATTTCATATATCAACTCTTTGCATGCAGTTTGGTTTTGAAAAGTTTATTGTAGATGCCATGTTTCCATGATATAAAGATATTTGTAACAATACTCTCTTAACAGTTTAAGAAAACATTATTCCTAAAATAATATCCTCACTGAAATCTGCATTTATTCAAAAAATCTTTACAAATCCTTAAAATGTTACATCAAAATAATATTTTGCTACTAGCTATAGATGCTTCTAAAACATGTGATACAGTAAACACTAGTCTCATATTTTCAGTGTTGAGTAAATTTGGATTTCCTGGACCATTTATAGACTCCATCAATGTTCTTTGTAAAACTTCATCTACACAAATCTCAATTAATAAATGTTTATCAGATCTAATTATTGTTAAACATGATGTTAGGTAAGGATACCTTTTTTTGTCATAGTTATTCAATATATATTGAATCTTTATTCCTACATTCAGTACCACATTCATTGTTTCCCCAAATGCTTAGATGTTAAAATACCATTAATTGCATTTACTGATGAGAATGATAAATATTTAAGATGCCCACAGTCAGCTATACCAAAAAAGTAAAAACAATTCAGTCTTTCTACCAAGTGTTGAATTTTAAACTAAGTCAATTTAAATCATTTTTTTCCACTAAGCAATGATTATCCCTTTATTGATACAGCAGAAATACAACAGAAAAATAAATATTAAAAATATATTTAGCTATTAATTTTCATCAAAGTGATACATTAAACCTTCATAATAATATTATGACATGCTGATCATCCATACAGAGCAATATACACAGGTAGAGTAAGAGTCAGTTCTCCTTCCTGTCAAAAGTATCTGTAAACAGAATGAATATAAATCCAAAAGTATTACGTCATATTTTCCTGCCTGTCACCATATACCATCTAAACTGTTTAAAATTATAAATTATTCACTTGTTAAATTTATTTGATCTCCTAAATTAATAAGAATCTCTTCTAAATTATCTAGTGGTGTCAGCTTGCCAGATATTCAAACATACTAGCTAATCATTAAGTCAAGTAGACTTAAAAGTATGCTATGAAATATGGAAGCTATCACATAGAAACCTTTGTGATGTATATTTGATTTCAAATTTTTAAAACCCCTTGGCCATCTCATTCTTTAAAAAAATGAGACGCTTCATAAACTAAAAGCTCGACAATTTATTTAGGTTCATAACGGTAGTGGTACTGCGGTAACATTGTTGCCTCACAGTAAGACGCTGACCGGTTCGACTCTCAGCTAGAGTGTCTTCTGAGTGGAGACATGCATGAATGGGTGTACCTTCGTTGAAGATTGTGCGTTAGGTCTGGCAACTCAGCACGTAAAAATCAACTGCCAATCATTAGTGGACCGGTGTTCCGCTGTGGCAAACCCTAACCGGGAAAAGCCGAAAGACACAACAAGTGTGTTCATAGGTGTGTACTAGGCTAACGGTCCTGGAGCCTATATAAGCCAAGCCCACCAAGATTCCCTGGCATCATGCCACCCAAAGTTAGTTCCCAGTGCCCCTGAAAAGCAAGCCCACTGATGTGCATTTTAAAATATGATTGCATCTTACCTGAAATTAATTAAACAAATCAACTTAGATAACATCTATATATTTTTTAACTCACTGATTAAACTTCAGGCATATTATTAGCTGGCAAAATGATTAATGTATCACATTTTCTTTCACTTCAAAATAAACTAGTGAGATATTTCTATTCTAATAACTTAAAATAGCAAATGAATTAAAGATAGGTATTGTGCCATCAAGAGGTATCTACTCAGGATAAATATAATATGGAACATTTTGAAGCTAAAATGTTATTATTGCAAAACTAATGACTTTATGATAGGATTCTTTTGATAACTGCAAATGCCACTGACTTCTAAAAATGCTATTTCAAATTTCAGTCTAACAACAGACTTTAAACATAATCATATCTGCTACTACTATTCTATTCAACATGTTCAGTATATGACCCTAGCATAAATGATTGTACAGTAATTCTCTTATACATATACTACACTCAGATCAAGTTTACATTGAATGCTTGTCTTAAACCATCAAAAATAAAATCCCATATTTCCCAGACTTATCAGCAAAGTTTAATGCATGCAATTCATTTAACACTGAAATTTTACATATATTTGGGAAATGCCTAAATAAAAAACTACTACAAAAAAACTGAGAGAAACAGATATTTTGATGGCATCATTATTTGCCATCTCGAATCATACACATCTACCAAAGAAATTTGAAAATGTGCAATATAAGAATGTTTATAATAATACTTACATTAATAAAATTGTACATCATTTGAAACTGGATGGACTTCAAAATGCTGTCATGGGAAGGCTTCAGTAACATGGTATTTAAATATGTAAGAGATAGTAAGTTATTAGTTAAGCTAACGGGGAAAAACTTTTATAATCTTAAAGAATGATGGCTGAAGATATTTCAAATTCCTTCATGAAAATAAATTTAACATTTTTGTCATTTTACTTTAGATTCTAGAAGATGTTATAGAAAGATGTTGTTTTTAAAAGTTAATGTCTAAAAGCGCAAAAGTATCAAGGAGATGGTGAACCCTTATCTCGACTATTACATAGAAAAGTAACTGCTTTAATACCATAATTAAAGCCTGGAATTGTTGGTACATTAGGTATTTATTATGCAAAGTTTCTGGATTTAGGTAAACCTGTTTTGCACAGTGTTTTCTATAGACTGCATATAGTTTCTATATTTGATACAGTGTTTTTATTTGTTCCTTACATATGCATTACTATATTTTAGCATGGTGCCTTTTGGCTTTTTTAAATAAAGTAAATCAAAATCTTTGGAAAATAACTAAAATGTTTAAAAGTATTATACCTAGTAATAGGTAAAAAACAATCTTAGTGATAAGTGACAAATATTTTTAGACTGAGAAAAAAATGGTTGACAATTGTGAAGATTTACTCATGATTACAGATTTCTGGAAATTATATGCATCATATTGTATTTGATTTTTCTTATTGTATGTTTACACTGTTTTTTGGGATTTTTCAAAACCTTAAAAAAAGAAAGCTACAAAAATGTAATATAATGATGCCTTTTTACAGTAGTTCTACATCATGGCAGGGATATAAAGAATTCATATTTTACCTGCAGTGACAGAGCTCTAGTTTAATCACTTGAGCTGCAGCCTCATGACCAAAAAATGCAAGCAGCATGGGTAAAATAGGGATTAGCAAGTTCCTGATGAAGTCTATTGCTTTATTATAAGAGTGGAATGTTTATCATTTATCTTGTATACAGGCGTGAAAAATTCTGCACCATTCTGCTTCCATTTTCTTTGTTTCACAAATCTTCTTGCCAAGTGATATACCCTAGTTGTCAAAGTATCACGCTCTAAATGAGCTTAGCCTTAACTTACATAAAATCTAGGTTCAAATGATACAAGGTCCTCCTGCGTATTACAAGTCATTTGTGTGCCTCAGCTTTTCTAATTATTTTACAAAATATTTTGACATTCTTCATTGTTTATTTATTTATATTTGTTTACCTTTTGCATTAGTTATAGTTGACTATTTGCTGGCATAACCTGGGTGAAAAAAAAAACACTCACAAGTTAAAATACTAGCTAGTGGCAAAAACAAACTCAATGTAGTATATGATATATTACAATGCACCAACAAAGGTAGCTAGAGTATAAGACTAAACATAAAATGGATGGGGAATATAGGCAATGTAGGCAAAAGGCAATACAGTATTTACATATTATATAAGTTATTAGAACAATGAAATATGTGGCTTGTTCAGTTTATATATGCTGTTCAACATCATATTTGTAATGTTTAATGATTACACATATATCTTCATTTTGTAAACATCTTTATTAATCATAGCATTTTAAAAAGTGATATAAGTACATATACAATATCTGAAAAGAAAAAAAAAAGCATAATAATACTTCATTATTTTCATGTAATATACGTATGTTTTCTTTTTAATAATTTTTATTCTTTCCCCAAATTACATAAATTGCTCATTTCTGCCTTCCTTAAATTTCTCACCTTCCTGAACATTACTCTGCATGTACTGTTCCAACAGATTTCATTTATTTCTGTGTAATCTGATCCTTCCCTTTTCTTAAGATCTTACCGCCATTTCTTGTATTACCTTCACAATATCCAATATTTCAGTTTTAGCTGGTCTAGATGTCAGTTTCCATTTTCTAGAAATTGCTTCTTTTTTTTGTCAGGCAATAGCAGTTAGTGTAGCTAGGCTTTACTATGCTTGGGCAAGTCAGATTCTATATCCCATCTCAAAAGAATAATTTCCTTTGCTCCCCAGCATTTCTGACAGAGTATTCTCTAGGGAATTTTTAAAACCTAGCAGCTTGTTACACACCCAAAAACATATTCCGAATTACCTCTGTCTTTCCCATCACACATCAAGCATTTGCTAGCTATATTGGTACATTTGTCTGAAGTCTGATTGGGTATAAAATACCTATGCAAACAACTGCAAGCAAAAATCTTTTTGTCTTTGTTGTTTACCTGGGAACTACACAGATGTCCCCCCAATGCTTTTTGTGTACTGTTTCTATTATCCATTATCTTTAAAGAATTTTTCTAGCCTCCTCTGATTTTTTTAGTTATCATGCACTATTTTATATTCCCTTTTTAAACAACTCCTGTTCTAGACTCAGCTAAAAACTATGCCAGAGCTGGCCCTTCATTTAGCAATCTGTTGTCCCTCTTAATTTGCTTGTACTCTGTTATCAATCCCTGGTAGTTAAAGCAGTCTCTGACCTGCAGTCCAAACATCTGCTTGGTCTAATTCTACTCTGTTGTCATTCCCTCTCTAGTTATTTGTTCCTTAAACCCTGGCTCCTTTGCTAGTCATTTCCAGTAAATTCCAGTCCCTGCTTGCCTAATTTCTATAATCTACTCGCAGTTTTCCCTATTGATAAAAATCTCCTTTCTCCATTCCTGTGTTGGCTTAGTTCTTAGAACATTTTATGATAATTTATGAATATAACATTCTGTATGAGGTTTGTTTTTTTAATACCTTTATTGAATTATTACTTGCGACATAGTCAAATTTATATTTATACAAAAGTGATCAAACTGTATTAACAAATTAACATTAACAAACATTATACTTCACATATACTGCTACATATCATATAACTTAAACAACATTACAGAAGTTATTCAATTCCTGCCCCTTTTTAACAAAAAAAATCTTTATTAAATCATCATTTACAACATATGTTTGTTTTTATTCTCCTTTAGGACCTACATCCTTTCCTTACTTCTCAGACTGCATTCTCCCTGTACCCTGTTTTTCCATCATTTCTTTCCACTTTGACCTATAAGTTTCTGCTTGTGTTATGTTTATGAGCCTTAACTGTGTAACTCTAAAATATCCCTTCAGTCAAGTAAACCAACTTCTTCTATGGGGAGAATCAACTTATCCTGCTGATGACTCCACAACTCCATTAACTGATACATCACTAGAATTTGCCAACTCAAAACTTCAAGATACTCACCATCCCCTTCAAGACAGGCTTAGCAGCAGGGGTCTGCAATACAACACTGGAAAAATTAAATTAATGGTGTTTTATCCCAGAGTATTTAATGTGTCTTCCAACAATAACCCACATCATCAGTGCAGACACTCTCATAGGTTCATAGGTTGGTACTAGGCTATCTGCCCTAGGGCCTATACAAACCTAGCCATAACAATTCCCTGGCTATTTCTTCCCACAATATTTACTTCCCAGGACCCTTGTCTAGCAGGGTGGCTGACATGATCCCTGGGATGAATTTCCTATCTCCCATCCAATCGTCAAGGTTCCTTTTGAAGAGGGTGAAAGAGGTGCTCTGCTTGACATGTATGGGCCATCTATTCCAGAGTCTGGGGGGTCTCTGGGTCAGGAACCTATCTCTCCAGCATATTTTGTTCATTGTGATGACAAGGTTTAGATCCCTGGTGCGTGTGGCTCTGAGGGATTGGGATTTCTTTAAGTGTAGCATGTCCAACAGCTCTGGGTTTGACATGGCTTGTATGTTAAGCACAGATCACCTCTGAGTAGACGATATGCAACAGAGTATAGCTGGAGTTTTTTTAGAGGGTCAGCATAGGGCGTCTGCTTTAGGCCTGTGATTCTTTTAGTGAGGTATTTGCCTGAGATCCATCATAACAGTATATGATTCTACAGTGGTTAAGAAAGCCTTGTCCACCAAATTACCTGAGACACTACTTGACAATCATCTTAATTTTGTAAATATATTTAAAGCATGTTATCATAAAAAGAGTATAAAGCCTAGAAAGATTTATATGGCCAAGGATTTCCTTACAGACAGGTTTATGGCTGCTACAGCTAACCTCCCTTTTATATACTCTTCTCACTTATAAATGACATTTTCTCTGCTTTGCAGCAAGCACTTGAACAGGCATACAAAATAATCTCCAGGTGTACTGCTGGTAGTCATGGCAAAATAAACCAATGCTTTTTATTGAAGGTCTTGCACTGGCTGGAATTTAATAAATATTTACCTGTAACTCAGATGTCCATCACTCACAAACTCCTCTTCTTCCCTAGATGCACATCTTTAACTGCAATCATTACTTAGCAGCTACCTTCTCATGAGTCTCAATGGTTACCATATCTAAATCCAAAAATAGGCTTGGTGATGTTAAGTTTTCCATAGGTGTTGGCAAATAGTAGAAGAGACTTCCTCATAGTCTCAGATGTGGTCCCAACAGAACATTTTCAAGGCAAATGCTTTAAGAGTAATTGCAGATTCAAAGGACTTGCTTTTGTGGTATCACCTAAATGGTTTGCCTCAGCCTGATGCAACTCCCTATTTATAATTTCTAAGTACCTTTTTTCTTTGTTGCTCACTGTGACAATACTATATACTCCACTGATTTCATATTGTTCATGCTTGTACAGAGGTACATTTACTGCATGATCATGTTTCTTTGTCTTGGCAGTTTTTTTAAATGTATGTTACTATAAACTAAGCTTTTTTGTTGTTGTTGCTGTTGTTCAGATGTAGTTGATAACTTGGTCTCATTCTATGCTGTTTTGATAGACATGTTTTTCTGCCTATGACTTTGCTGTAAATGGGGGCTCCCAGATTGAAATTTCTGCATAAATCTTATATACATAAATAAATGTACGGCTGTGCAAAAGTGGTACCCATTTTTCATTCTTGCTTCTACAAAAAAGGATTGAAATAGACACAGACATTTTATATAAATGTGGGCACATTGTGTAAGTGATATATAATATATCCACTATTTCTGTCTTTCTGGTAACTCCCTACAACTGTATGGAATATTAAGCTAAGCATCCAAAGGTGGGTAAAGTCATCTCTGCCAGCATGCCCTTTTGGCTGCTATGGTAAAATCATCTCTCAATTAACATTGCTGATCTAATCTCTAATACATGTTAAAGATTTGGATAGAAATTCAAGTCATTGACATCAGAGTTTCCTAAAACAGGCATTCCTAAATGGCTGCAGAGGCAGCTACACTTCTCTTAGTGTTACTTCTAATGGACTACTCTTTAGGTTTCTCAAGTGGCTGTAACAGAATGCAAGTCAACAGCCAAGATCTTTAGGGATGTTTAAAAAGTATCTTTTTTCCTACATAAACATGTGACTATCAACCAGATTTCCTGATGAATCAAGTTTTATAACTATATATCCAGTACGGTCTCCTAGGATCCAAAACATGCAAAATTATTTTTCTCTATGACTCTGGAAATGAGAGTAAAATGATTGTAGCTGAATCATCTGGTTAACAGTCATGTTAGATATGAACTTAGGCATAATGAACTAGTACACAAGGCTTCTTTATCATTATGAAAACCTGCGTTAGGGCACGAAACACATTACAGCCTGAGGCAACTGTTACTAGAATTTTACAGGAATAGAAAAGTCTAATTAAACAAGGGATTAGTCAGATGTTATGGAATAAAATTCAAATCCCAAGGGAGGACAAAAGATTTAAGTTGTAACACTCCCTTATGGAAAAGCGTTCACAGTAAGAAAAGTTATCAAAGTAGATTCCCAGAGAAAATAAGTTGATGTGGGGCAAATGTTTTGTGAGTTTGCTGCCCTTCTACATTATGGATCAGACACATATATGTCAACTCTGTCTCTAACCTTTAGATCACGCTTTCTATATAATTTAATTTATGCAAGCTTAGTTATCAAATATCATAAATATGTTTAAATGTATCCAGCTAATCAAAGCATGTAAAAAAGTGTCAAACAATTTGTTCTAACAGTCAGCTTAGCTTCAGCTCACAGGAGAAAAATCAAATAACAAATTTAGATACAATATGTTAAATTCAGAAGACTTTAATGCAGTCAGCAGTCAGAATAATGGGTAAGAGCAACACAATCAGAAATGTTTAATTCAGTCCAATGTTTACATTCAGCATGGAAAACTTTAATTTCTGTTGGACTTTCTATGTTGAACAACACTGAGAAGTGACTGTTTGGCATATAACTAGAATAACAAAATAATTTCTCTCTCAGTTTGGAACATAAACAACAAGGCTTTATTATTCCTAGAAAATAAGGGTGTCATATTTAAGCATGTCTTCCATAGTTTTTACACCCTTAGTACATTACCCTGACAGACTGTGTAAACATTAATTTTTATTTAAAATCTAAGCAAACCTTTTAAAATAGATAATTATACTTATCCATGACCAGAAAAACCAACAAAATTCTGTAGAACACAGAAAGCATGTTAAGCAAGCTAGAACAACTGCAACCACTGGTTTCCACAAAGAAACCTGACATCTGAGGTATCAGAGACAGAGGTGTAGAAGCTATTATGCCACATGGTGCCACTCCCCAATCTGCCCCCCAACCCTAAGTTGAGGAGCAAAAAAAATGTCCTATGCTCATTTAAACTGTTACATCTGTTACAGTTTATGCAACATACATAGCAAAGTGTTTGCTACAGTTTATGCAGAATACAGAGCAGTGTTTGTTACAATTTATGCAACATACAGAGCAAAGTGTTTGCTGCAGTTTATGTAACATACAGAGCAAAGTGTTTGCTACAGTTTATGCAACATACAAAGCAAAGTGTTTGTTACAGTTTATGCAACATACAGAGTAAAGTGTTTGCTACAGTTTATGCCACACATGGAGCACTAAGCACTTCCATTCTGCCCACAAATGCAATACCGGTATATGAATGCTGGTAATGCACTGCACTGAAGTCCCATCAGCATCTGATGATCATCTCCCATTACTCTGCATCTGAGCCACTGTCCTGTTTGCCTCAGAGCAGCTGTGATACTGATCACAGAATCCTGGGTAAAAGAAGACTCAGTCTGCCACAAATTCTCCTGCCCTACTAATGCCTCAATATTCAATGCCAAACCAGGCAACAGACCTGTTACAGGCACACTCTTTCTCATCAAGGATAGTATACAAGTAAAAAGCCTTATACATAACACTACAAACAAAGACCACTAACCAAACTGGCCAACCATAACAATACAGTTTTCCAACCACTACACCTTAACCCTGGTAGCAACATACCTTTCACCCCAATCCAATCCATCAAACTTCAATCCTTAATCAGTACCATATTGAAAGCAAGCAGTCCTTACAAAAATATTATCATGTTGTACTATATTATATTATATTATATTATATTATATTATATTATATTATATTATATTATATGCCTTATTGCATTAAGAGACTTTAATAATAATCCACAGCACTCCAAACATTATGGCATTGAAGACTTTCTTGCAATCTACAGCGTCACGCAACTAATTAAAGATTTTACAAGACCAAACTCTGACACAAAAAATCACTCCCTCCTGGATCTAGTAATCACAAATGAACCCCAGATAGCTGACAACATTAAACTCCTCCTCATCCCAAACTGTCATCTCTGCCCTATTACACTCTCCATCCTGACCAGCACACACACAAAAAACACCACAGCTCAATAACTTCCATCTCAAAAGCCAATAACAAACACAAAACTTTAAACACTTCTCTCACCTACAATGGGATTATTGCTTCAAAATGTCAACCCGCCCAAAGGATTAATTTCTCTATCCAACCTTCTCTCACTTTATAACCAATATATTCTCAAAGTAATTGGGCTAGTTAATCCTCTCACCAACAAACAAATGAGTTAAAAACCCTGTGCAAACTCTGGGTCTAGGCATGGAAGTAATGAAAAAAGAACCCACCCTTCATCAAGCACAACCACATCATCCATGTATTTAACTATGCAAAAAAAAAAAAACATACAAGATGCCACAACAGAGAATGGTCTTCAGTACAACTAGAGGAAATTCAGGAAACTAGTCAACAACATAACTGCACACTTCCCACAAATAGAAGACCATCACAAAGATACAGTTAAAACAGCCACAGCATATATCATTAAAACAAACTTCCTAAAGGAACTTACTTCACTACTATAAAACAAAATCACCTCTCTTCCATCCTCTATCATCCTCTCTTCCTCCCCTGTTGACTCACTGTCTTTCTATTAAAAATAGCTTCCAAAGACATCTCAACACTTTTAGAGAAACTCCCCTCAGATGTCCCCTTGATGACTCATCTCACTATGCAAGGATCAAATACTTCCCTGTCTAAAACACTTGCATGAATTATGCATCCTATAAAATGTAACACCTTCACAATGTAAAATAGTCAGAGTCAGTCATATTCCCAAAACATCCAACCCAACATCTACAAATGGCTACAAACCTATTACCATTCTTCCCACCCTGGACAACATTCTTGAAAAATAATTTATTTCCAACTAACATCTCACCTTCAGGCCCACAGAATAATTTGCCCTTAGAAACATAGATTTTGGAATAATCAACTCATTATAACCACCCTATATACACTTACAGATTACATTCCACTGAAGAGAGACAAATGGCATCTAAGGAGCTGTCTTTGTTGATGTGACTAAGGCCTTTGACTCAGTAGATTACTCACTCTTTCTTAACCTTTTCACTTCTGCTAGCATGAGTCATCTAGCAGTCATCTGGTTTAAGAACTTATTTGATGGAAGATCCTTCAGAGTTCAAACTGGATCTGCATCCCCATCTACTGCCACCATTACAAGGATATACTACATGGTTCCATTGTCTCTCCCATTCTATTCTCCCTCCTCAAGAATAACCTCTCTTAAGACCTTCACCACCTCCAAATAATATTGTATTGTAGATGACATGGTCATCTGCAGATCAAGCCCTTATCCATCCATAAAACTACAAATGGAACAAAACCACTCCATCCTAAACAGCTGGTTAGACTCCCACAACATAGTCCACAACAGAAAAAGGGCTATGCTATTTGGTACCCCTCAAAAGCTCCTGAAACATCATATTTTCTGGATTATATCTGTCAACAACAATGCCACTCTCAAAACAGTTCTCCTACTAAACATAACTCAGCATCTGGCTAAATCCAGTTCTTAGCTACCAACACCCTATCTTAACTATCACATCTAAAGCAAAAAAAAAAGCTTCTCTTCTGACACAGGAAATTATCGCACATCCTTGTTCAGCTGTTAGAGTGGCAGTTGGTAAGAGGGTTTTACTCCCTCAGTTGTAATATGGCCTACCCTTTATACCAGCAACCTCTAAAAAGAATCAGTCTACCCTGCAATCCATCTAAAATAACTTTTATAGATTTAGTACCTTATCTGCTAAAAGGGAATACCACTGCTATATCAAAAGCCAAATGGCTTCCTGTATACCAGGGAACTATCCTTCTATTAGGAGCTTTCCTGGTTAAATTCCATTTTGAACAAAGATTCCCTTTTTTCACTCAAAAATACCTTACAGACTCCGCCCATCATATACAGAAAGGTCTCTGTCCAATTCCACCCTCCACTTGCAGACGCCAGCTATCAATATAAAATGTAACACACATTCTCCCATCTCACTCTAAAAATCCTTGAACCCATTTTCATGACGTTAACAGAAACTTCCAGAAAGAATTAAAACATTTTTCTTTTCGAATAGGCTTGCTGCAAATGCTTCCACAATGTCATTACCTAATTCACCAACAATTAACCCTCTCCAATATTTGTTTGCAGCTCCCCTCTTCTTTCTTCTTCTCCAAACTGCTCACTTTCTCACTGTCATCACTCCACCCTTCCTCTCATTATTCCTCCTACTTACTCATAATACTCAGTTCAATGAAGTAAGGGTCTTGAAACAATATTGTGACCCTACGGTGTCATGTGAGTCAGGCGTCTTCTATTGTAAACTTTTAATATATACGATGAGCCAAAAGTATTTATTAAGAACAGTATTCATAGTCGATGTGTTTCGTATATCCATGCTATCTGCGAATGAATTTAGCTAAGCAGTGATTCATATAGGCCACTTAAATTAATGTGCGATGGCCATGAATAAGTGTAAGTTAATTAACTCATAATGAGATGTAAATGAGAAATAATGTAACACAGCATATGCTAATGAAACATTCTCTCACCTACTAATGATTCATAGTCAGATTTTATGCCTATTATATCTATTTTGCGATCCACAAATTTGCTGTTATCTCAGCTGTTTCCATTGCTGACCCAGTAAACAAAATGCCACAGTCAGTCAAACAACAGCTACAATCCTCAGAAAAAGGTTATGTGATACAACCCCCATTATATATGCATGCAGACATGTAAAGAAAGCAGTTTGTTAACATATCTGTCCTTTCTTTAGCCCCTACTACATTCTTGTAATCATAATAATGTCACTGACACTCAGGAATCTCCCAATGAAGACACGTGCCCAGCCAAAAAACATATTTGACACTTCAGTACTCCAGATTTAAATCACTACATTTCTACCATGTATCCACAGTTACTAAAAGACACTAGAGTAAACGATTTTCTAAGTTACCACTAATCATTTCCACTGCTAATATAGTGATTTTCCCATTTAAAAATGACAGCTTAAAGTATTGTAATATGCCCTGAAGTGAACTCAATGACCTTACCTCATTTACAACTGTTTCATAACAATTTCCAATATTTCCTATAGTTTAAAAAGTCTGCAGTTTCCTAATTATTTGTCAGCTAACTCAAATCATCTCAAATTAATATGGTGGTGTTAAACTTACTCATGTAAATTCAGGCTCCTTTACAAGTTTTGTATACAAATTAGGCCCTTTTACATTTGTCTGCATGAATTGCAGTAATACAAGAATGTGCACGGCACCTTTTGCAGGTAACTGGTCTCACTGCTTCTCTTCACATAAAGCATATCTTCAGGTACTTACGCTTCTGCCTTAAGTAAGTGTATTTCTCAACATGCCTGCACACTTACGTAGGCGGCATGAATAACATCTGCTGACTACATTTGCATATTGATGTAGCACCACTCTTTGTGGGTTACCACAACACACATCCTGCTGGAGAGCTATATTCACTGCTGGAGAAATTCTAAGCCAGTTGACTTGTCTCATGCCAGGACTAACACCCAGCTTCTAAGGTCTCTATTTGGATCTTTTATTTGTCTAAGTACAGAATATTGTTGCTCTGTATGTAAGGCAGTTCTCAAGATGAGAATTAGAGCACATACTGTACAAATATACAAAGCATGGTTCATCACTACAAAAGACAGTATCCATGTACAAACTTGGATGGCATTAACCTATATTCTGTTTCTTATAGATACACAAGATAAACTTTGCATAGAATTTAAAGAACTAAAATTCCTGCACTACATAATCATTGTCAATACTGCATTCTTCTCAAGTAGTAGAAAGATTATGCTTTATTTATTTTGCATCACAATCGCACTAATAAATATGATCATTTCTACACTTAGCTAATTACCAATCTGCTGAAAAAAATAGAATGCTATGGTCAAGTGGCACATAGAATTATTGTAGTGTATTTACAAATATTAATTTGTGCACTTAGAATCTGAGCTTCTTGATATTCACAAGCCCTGTTTTCAGCACCTCTACCTATTCCATTATACAACTCCAATAATTCTAAAACTAAAGTCCAACAGACAAACATACTGTTCAGCATCAGTCCATATGCCAAGTACCAAGAAACCAAAATACAAAGAAACAAAGACATTCTGGCACACTGGAACTGAGGAAGAGCAAGGCATGATTTTTATCAGATAAAACATTTCAGAACACACCCTTCTTCAGCAAGTAGAAATAATATAAGAACAACTCATTTCCGGTAAGTGGAATTATGGTATCAGTTTGTCTCTTCAAAAAAACACACTTTAGAGGATTTCATCTCAAGTAAAAAGCTGCTGTTGTAATTCTGACAAGGAATGAAGTATGGTTTTGGACAATGATTTTTAAATAGCTTTAATGAAGAAAGATCTTACTGATCACATGAGCTATAAGAAAGATTCTTGGGTAGTAGTATTGATTTTCAAGAAATACACTTCTTCTTCTTCTTTCAGCTGCTCCCGTCAGGGGTCGCCACAGAAATACACTGATACGTATAAATAGTGTCTGTCATATTCCCTTTTGGACCAGTAATCAAGTCTAAATCCTCACCACTGACACTGGAGAGGGGCATTTACTTGGAACAAAAATGGAAACACCTAGCATTTCCACATGCCACTCTCTGCATCAAGCACAATTTCCATTAAGAGCTCACAGGAAACACACTCTGTCCAGGCGGTGGGTTTCACTGTCTTGCAAATCCCCAGTAGGACTCCCCACTGGCACAGCTGTAGAGTTGAGTCCTCAGCCAAGTATCCAAGCCAAGTTCTCCACCACTCTCTCTCTCTGTAAAACCAGTGCTTCATATCCCTTCTCCAAGAACCTGACACACACAGTCTTTGAGATTTGTTTTACAAACACACACACACACACACACACACACACACACACACACACACACACACACACACACACACCTAGAAAAGGCTTACTAGTTATATAAAGTATTTACTGCCACCAGACATGCCAAGGCCAGCTACTCTAAGGCTGTTACAAGGGTACCCAATTATGCTGAGTGAAATTAATATTAATACAAATGGTAATGTTTGACCAGTGCAGTAAAGCTTTCAGGAGTGGCCACAGAGTCACCAAATAGTTATGAGTACTCTCAAAGGTTAAAATATTCTCTAAGGTATCAGCCACAATGAAATGTTTAAATATATCTAATAATAAGCCAGGATACCTTTTTGGCTAGACTTATATAGGCCCTAGGGCCAATAGCCTAGTACCTACCTATGAACCTATGAATAAATAATAAAAGAACATGAAAATACAGAATGTCTATTTACAATAAACACCTGCGTTTCAATCACAGGAAACATTAAAATAACACAGATGAATAGATTCACACAAATACAGAAAAACAGTACTTAGTTAATCTCACTATATTTTCCTGTGTGATTTAAAGAATTACTATTCTCTGATTCACTTTCTAGAGCAAGGCAAGATGAAGTAGGTGAGGGGTCCTTCCTTGTCAGATTCTAACAAATAGAGTGCTCTGAGACTTCAATTTCATCTAGTATTAAAATATCATTTTAGTGATGAATTACCAAATTATATCACATACATCTGGTCATCTGACATCTGTTTCTTATGCTAACTCCTTGGATAGAAGCTGCCAGGATTTAGCATATATGTGTCAATAAGACACACATATAGAGCTTGCTAAGATCTGTTGCAGTGTCTGGAAGTCATAAAACCATAAAACACTTCCAATCTTCCAGAGTAGCAAATAGTTCCCTACTAGAGACAATGCAGAAGGCTTCTTAGTACTTGTTTTCTCAGACATTTTGTCTTTGGCTGCAATCAGAATTGAAAGATACAATCGTTATGGCCCAAATTAAGTAATTTAATTTCTTACTATTTTTCAAAGTTAACTGAACTGAGATTAATATCTTCTGTTCTAGTAGCCTCTGTTAAAACATATACAATTAACTAGTTACAATACAGTCACTCTGATATACATGTATATTTCTTTTCTGTCCAACAGGACACACTGTTGATACATTTTTAACACAAGCAGCTTTACAAATATACTTTTCAACACAAGCATCTGTACAAATCAGTTTGATATCAAAATGATACATAATTCTATACAAAATTCCAGCTAGCTGTGCTGGCATGTTACACATAGCTGACAACACTTCACATCATTACGGTCTGTAACAGATATTATTGATTTAGAAATATGTGAATTCCTGATTGTTAAATTTCAACAGTCTTATTTTACCCAAGGCTAACTGAAGATAAGTAATGATGAGTCACACCCACCTTATGACACAAATCATTAACAGAAAAGGTCTGGCTTACAAAAATGTCAGTTTACATAGATTTTCATAAAAGGCAAGTGATCTTCTTTTAGGAGTCATATATATCTGTCTCCACTGTTTTTCTGAACAGATTAGCTGAATATGTTTATGTACAGCATGGAATTCTGGTCATGCTTGCTGATGTGCATAGCCTTTACAAGTATTTTTCACGTAGATGTTTAGAAGTTTTAAGAAATATTTCAGTCAATAAAATATAATTATCTTGTTCCATAATTGAATTTTTCCTAGCACTCATAAAATGGTATTTTAGTTATGAATGAATTTTGTATTATATGTCACTTTGTATAAACAGGTCAGAAAATCAGTAATGTCTGCAGTCATTGCAGTAAGTTATGTATTGCTTGCGTACGTACTTGCTTGAGGAGTTACTTTTTTACATAATAATAACAATAATAATAATCCATACAGAAATAATTTACCCTTTTATTGCCACTCTATTAATGACATCCTCTTTTATATATCAAGATGATTCATTACAGCTGCAAGAAGTTTTTTTTTTAAATATGTAAGTAACAGGTATATTGACATTTTGTTCTGAATTTAAATTTACTGTAGGGAGCCATTTTATAGATGTACTGGTTAATGTTGTTGACAGACAGATTTACCAGTATGTATGTGAAACCAGTAAATTCTAATTTGTTACTGGAGTCATGTAGTTATTATCCTTGTAGTGCATGGAGCTTTGATTATACTCCAATATCAGTTAAAAGACAAGGTAGTTTAGTGCTACTCTAGTGTGACACATAATTTTAACAATGCCTAACAACTGTTAAGCACCCCTAAGTGCTGTTAAGATCACATCTGTTGTGATGCAGTAATAGCTGACAGTGCCAGCCAACAAACAACAGCAGCAGAACTTGAATCAGCTTGGTTTCAACTTTGTTTTTGCTTGCTGTCTTATAAGATTACAGTTAGTCAAAATGGAAATACTTCCCTTACACACAGAATATGTAGAGACATTTTCTGCAATCTGTTTGACATCACTTTTCATCTCCTGTACCAGTTTTGAAAGCCAGCACAGCACTTTCCATTTTCTTTTTTCTGTAACTAGTACTACAACCAGCAAATTCATCTCCATACACTACAAGGAATTATGATCGGGTGTCTGATAGTAACTCTATATTATGTGTTCTCAACGTGGATGCCAAGATTCACCTCTCAAGCTTTACTCTAAAGGTGAATGTCTTGGCATCCATGTCTTGAACACATTATAAGCAGATTACAACTGCAGACCCAGTCATAGCCTCCTATACATAGCACAGTGTCATGATTACACTCTGAAATCAAGGACAAGGAAGGCTTGCTAAGCACCTTTCTGTTGTCAGAAGCTAGAGCTTAGAAGGCTTTCAAATATGTATAAGTGCACAGTGTTTCATGCCTTTGAAAGTCATAATGTATTTCTTGCTGCAAAAAAAAAGAGTGAAAGAGAGAGAGAGAGATATTTAGCTTTTAGGTACTGTATAAAAACAACAGAAGGAAGCTCCAGAGACCGGATGGAAAAAACTTCACAGATCACTTTATTTCACCAGCAGGTTTTAGGTACTGTATCTTTGGCAGTCTGCAAAATGTTTCACTGGATTTAAAGGCTGTGAAACAGTGAAACATTTCCCTTAGATTTACGAAGCCCTTTATAGCGTGCAGTATTAGTCTAAGAGCTATTTTCAGCAATATGGCCGACGGGCGATCCAGGAACGAGCTCCTGGTACGTGCACGTGAGCTCTTAGGCTAATCCTGCATAGACCGAGCTCCTGCATGCAAATTACTCTCATTTTCAGGTGAAAACCATGAAAATGAGGGTAATTTGCGATCCAGGAATCTGGCAGCTGTCAGTGCAGGACGAGTGCAGTCTGCAGAAATGTACTTGGTTAGTAACTGAGTACATTTCTGCAAACTACAAAATGGAGCTATGACAGCTCAAAATAAAGGCTGCATATCATTAAGGAAGCATGCCAATGGCCAAGTATAAGGCCATTGGCATTGCAAACAGTTTCAAAACTAAAAAAAATCAACTTTTAATTTCTTTTCGCCGATCTCAGCTGTTTAAGCATAGGGCAGTGGCGCGCAAATGGGATCGGAGGGAATATAAAAAAATAAACTTATAATGAGCATTCTAACTAAAAGCAGTATTCTGTCATGCAAGTCAATGGCAGGCATAAGACAACCTGGCCAGTGAGTAATGGTTGCTAAGGGGGGAGGCTCAGTGTGGGACATGTAACTATGCATTAGCAGGCAATCCAATGCAAATGAGGGGAAGGATAGTGAATCCCAGATTTCCCCAGGGTGTGAGGCAGGTCCCAAGAGTGTAAAAGTATTAATAGCTGGGTGCAAGACTAGGATATAGGTGACATTATGGGTGGGGGTGTCAGGCATACTGTAAGTGGATTGGAGCCCTGTGCCCTCGGACTGCTCCTAGCTTAGCACAGCTAAGCTAGAGATGTGTCCAAACTGCCTAGCACTCCTTACAAAGTGTAAGCGGGTGTGCATGCCATGCACCGGGTTTCACAGGAAGAAAAAGGAAGTTAAACCAGGAAATAGCAGGTCTGTGCACATTTGAGCACTCTGCGCGGTGCACACACAGGCAGGGAGGTAATGGGAAAGGAAAACAGCAGTAGGCAAAAGTACACAAAACGAATCCAATAAAACCATGAAAGGTGCACTGAAAGTGACCCAATAAAGCCACGGATGAGGGCAAACAGTATATGTAACGTTTTATTAAAGAAAAATTCACACTAAAAACACTCCATCTCCATTAACGCTGTTTGAAAATCTGTTTTCATTTCATCACACTTCATCAGATGTGGGTTAGAGTGAAAGACAGCCCTGTTATATAAAATCAATCCGGGAGGTGAAAACAAGCAGACTAAACTGCAGAACCAGCACAGAGGAGCTGTGGATGCTCAGGACAGGATTTAAAAAAACAGCAGTAGAAAGGTAATCAGGGAGAACTAGCTGAGCTGCCAGGTGAAATGTATCAGAATCAGCTAATTACACAGGCAGCAGACCAGCCCAGCCCAGAACACTACTATAAACTAAGCAAACAACTTCCCCCCCTGTTTTTTTCACACTGTACATCACCGGTGTATACAAGCGGGGAAATTTTAACAAAAAAACCTACAAAATAAGAAGGGCTGCAGCAGGCAACATAGAACAACATGTGCAAGAGGCTGAGGGTGGTGAGGATGTGAATGCTGCCGAACAACCCACAGTGAGGAGACAGAGTGTACAGACCCAGGGTAACCTACCAGGGGCTACATGAACTGGAGATAGTGGAGCACTATAGGGTGGACAGAGACCTCCTATAGCAAATCGTTGAGCTGTGCAGGCCACACCTGACACACCAAACTGGCTGAGGGGAACCCATCCCAGTGGATACCAAGGTATGTGTAGGCCTAGGTATACTAGCCACAGGTACCTCCCAAAGCACAACTGGGGATATCATGGGCATCTCACAGGCATCAGCATCCAGAGTATTCCACCAGTTCCTGGATGCCATGTCAGCACATGCCAGTGAGCACGTATATTTCCTCAACACACGTGAGGTGTTGACCAGCAATATCCGTCTCTTCCACCAAATAGCAGACTACCCTGGGGTAGTGGGTGCTATAGACTGCATGCACTTATGCATCAAAGCACCACCCGGTGAACAGGGTAGGGCCTACATCAACCGCAGGGGCATCCCCTCCATCAACTACCAGGTCGTATGTGATGCCCAGGGCATTATAATGAATGTATGTGCTGGCTGCACTGGAAGCTATGACCATTCACACATATGGCAACTGACGTAGCTGTACCACAGATTTGCCAATGTGGACACCCATCAGAAATGCACACACACCTGAACAACAGCACCACAATGAGGTACATGCACAGGCCAGACATATAATAGAGCATGTACTTGGGATGCTCAGGTCACGGTTCCAGTGTCTGTACACATCCAGTGGAGCCCTGCAGTATACACCAGCTACATGTACCCAAATTGTTATGGTATGTGCTATGCTACACAATATGATCCTGCGGAAACAGCTGCAACAGGAATAGCATTGGGCAGGGCCACACAGCCCCCACCAATGCCAAGGCCTGTACAGGCACAGAGTGACTCGGAGGAGGAACAACCAGAGCCTGCCCCAGTAGGCAGAAGGGGGCATGCCCAGTATGCCCTGGCCTTGGCAAAGAGGCAACGCATAGCATATGCACTGACACAGTAGGGACCCAGGGAATGACCTCTCTGACTTGCACAGACAGTAAAAGGGATGCCAAACATGACACTACCTGTGCCCAACCATGTATAGGGAGTATACTATGTGCATCTGACAGAGGCAGCCCTCCAGCACCATCCTCAACTCCAGCACACCCTCAAGGTAAGTCAATCAACCTACCAATTGCCAAATGGAGTAGAATGTGTTTGTACCTGTAGCTATGGTATGGATGTGACCATGCAAGGGAATTGGGTGGCTGAATGTCAAGGCAGCAGACAGTAGACACCCATAGTGGCATCATGACATCTGTAACACATACTGGAGTCACCATAGTAGGCAGTACTACACAGGGTGACAAAACCCACTGCAGGAAATGGCCTCAGTGACATGTGTGTCCATAAGAGCCACACATGCCAGTCAGGAAGGTTCACATACCCAACAACAGTCTCATTCAGCAGGACAGGTGAAGAAAAACACAAACAAATGCTGTACTATGGCCTCTGAATGTGCCCTATGGGTAACCCCTCCCCCAGGCCTACACAGACAGACCACAGCAGGCCAGGCAGTCAAATGTAAGTTGTGAGGCCTAGGAAGTCAGAAACTAATAGCAGTCCAGTGGCAAAGCACACTATCTCACTTGCTACCAAATACCATAGGAGTTCCCCACGGCTCTATACTTGGTCCCCTTCTCTTCTCTGTATTCATAAACGACCTACACTCAGTCATCCCCAAAGCCACCTGCATTCAATATGCAGATGACTCCACCCTGATCTGTTCTGATATCTCTCAAGTAGTCACCCAACACTGTTTTATGGTTTTCTGAATGGAAACTCATTTTAAATCCCATAAAACTAAGCTACTTCTAATCTTCCCCACTTCTGGAACCCACGGTACCATCATCGAGCCTGTCACCAACACGACCACAAGCTCAAATTGATGTTCACATTAGTCAAACTATTAAAACAGTAAACAAGAAACTAGGTTCCTTGTACTTTCTTACTCTGTATACCAAACTAACTATAGCATGGTCACATCTTCTCTGCACCTGTCCTATCCTTCCTCAATAAAAATGAGCTCAACAAACTCTCAGTTATATATAATGATATCGCTAGATTTGTCTGGCTCACCACCTTACCGCACTCACTCACACAACCCTAAAAAAACTGAATGGTTAGAATTACCTAACCTTCTTTTTCATTCAACCAACTTACGGAAGCATTTAAAATAATTAAGGAAAGAAAAAAAACTCTCCTGAAAAAACTCCTGACCCCCTACCAACCTTAACTGCCTCCGATCTTTCTAATAGTGTCCTGGTACAAACCATGAAATCAAATAACTCAGGAGGTGATGCTATCAATTCTATTGGAAGGCTCTGGAATTCCTTCCTAATAACCTAAGACTGACAACTTCCTCAGCCAGTAAAAAAAAGTCTCAAGTAGTCTCTACTAAGCTAAGGCCACTATGCCCTTGTGACAATGACTGACTGACCATATAACTGCTCCACTCACACACACATATTCTAAAAGACTCTCCACCTTAAATCTCTCTAGATCCCTTTAAACCTATTCTCTAAACACGTTGGTTCCTCATAGACTGCCCCCCCCGTATAACCATAGAATTGACCTGTGAATGATCATATATCCTTCCCCCTGGTGATCTTAAGCTCAAACCTCATTACTTATTAACCTACCTGTATATCTGGGTATTTACTCATCATGTATTTGTGGAATTGAATATAGTGTATTTGTTAATAAGTACCTCTGAACTCTGTATACTATTATTGCTGCTTATGTTGTTTATGTAGTGTTGTTGTTTCTTTTCATATGTGGAGCTTTTCTCCCCGGGTCTCTGCTGAAAAGGGATATGTATCCAGTCGGACTAACCTGGTAAACAAATGTAAAATAAAATAAATAAATAAATAATATGTAGGTAAACAAAGCTAGAATCTGTAGTACACTGGTAAGCCTCTAGCCAGCAGGATATGTAAGACTACAGACTGAAATGGAGTACCTGACATACCAGTACATTCCTAGCAAATGTGTACAAGTGTCAGGTGCGCCCCCCTTCCCATCCAACGTACACTTATAGTAACAGTCAGGTGTGCCCCCCTCACTCCTGTGTAGAACAGTAGAAACAGTCAGGTGTCCTCCCCCCCCACTATGCAGAAATGTAGCAACAGTCAATGCCAAATGACCGATGAATACCCTGCAGACACAGCATGTTACCTGTCGGTGTCCAACACAAAGGTCAGCACTGCAGTACAAACTACCTGGAATTCATCCACACATGCAACACAGATGGCCAAACTGGGCATGCTCACACACACAGAGGAATGATGGCAATGTCAGTCAACAACATACTGAGAGATCATACTGGGCATGTTCACACACTTAAACACATGAAGGCCATGTCTGCAAACACCAGTGGACCAGACATATCTGACAGTCACAGTTCTCAGTGGAGACACATGTCAGTATGCTCCACTCCTGCCTTGCACACACAGTGGATAGGAATACAGACAAATATGTAAGGATAACACACTATAATAAGCCAAAGGTACATGGGCATAGATGTGTGGAAGAGGGTGACCAGGACAAGGAGCTGTCCAGGCCTGTCCCAACTGGCACACAGCCAAAGGGCCCCAAACACATGAGGTGTGGATGTAACCCACTGCAGATACTAGCCACCAGTACCTGTCAGCATGACAGACTATGTGGTGCACGTGCCAGCTGTGCAACAAGACTGTACAAGGAAGTAGCCATCTAGTAGCTGTATACACTTACCTGTGACATATGACCTCGTGTATGCCAGCATGTAGCATGTCAACCCCTACATGAATGGGGTATGGCCTATGCACACACTGCCCTCCCCATAGCAGTAGTATAACAAGCCTGCTGAGGTCATCCAATATGCATTACACTTTTGGGAGAGCTATAGCTCAGTAATATGCGTGGCATGTCCCATAACTGCGTACTGCTGTAGTGATAGATTAGTTAGGTAGTAGTACTAACCCCAGACCTGACAATTGTGTGAGTGTGTGTTGGTGTGCATGCCTGTCTGTCTCTGACTGTGTAGAGAGAAATGCTTTTTAGGCTACTCACACTCCGTACAATACATATACTCAGCTTTGGCAAGGCTGCTGATGTCGCTCACCTAGAAATACACCTCTGGGAAAGGGATAGCCCAGTAATCTCTGTAGAGCATCCTGTAACTGCATACTGCTGTAGTGTGCTAAAGTAGTTAGGTAGGTGTTTGAATCCCAGACCTGGCAATTGTGTGTGTCTGACTCAGTAGAGAGCAATGTTTTTAGCCCAGTAATCTCTGTAGCGTGTCCTGTAACTGCGTACTGCTGTAGTGTGATAAAGTAGTTAGGTAGGTATTTGAACCACAGACCTGGCAACTGTGTGTCAATCTGTGTGTGTGTGTGTGTGTGTGTGTGTGTGTGTGTGTGTGTGTGTGTGTCTGACTGAGTAGAGAGCAATGCTTGTAGGCTACTCACACTCCATACAAATCATATACTCAACTTTAGCAAGGCTGCTGATGTCACTCACCTAGAAATACACCTCTTGGAAGATTATAGCCTAGTAATTTCCATAGCACATCCTGTAACTGCATACTGCTGTAGTGTGATAAAGTAGTTAGGTAGGTGTTTGAACTCCAGACCTGGTAACTGTATGAATGTGTGTGTGTCTGACTGAGTAGAAAGCAATGCTTCATAGGCCACTCACACTCTGTACAATTCATATACTTAACTTTGGCAAGGTTGTTGATGTCACTCACCTAGAAATACACCTCTGGGGAAATCATAGCCCAATAATCTTCATAGCATGTCCTGTAACTGCGTACTGCTGTAGTGTGATAAAGTAATTAGGTAGGTGTTTTAATCCCAGACTTGGCAACTGTGTGAATCTTTATGTCTCTGACTGAGTAATGAACAATGCTTTTTAGGTCACACACACTCCTTAGAATTCACATGCTCAGTGTTGGCAAGGCTGCTGATGTCACTCACCTAGAAATACACCTCTGGGAAAGTCATAACCCAGTAATCTCTGTAGCGCATCCTGTAACTGCGTACTGCTGTAGTGTGATTTAGAACAGTGGTAGGGTTCCATCACCACCCATGCCAGTTCTGGATGTTTTGCGTGTGTTTCAATGTCTGTGTATGGAGCAATGTATCATAGGCTACTCACTCACAGTACATTTCAAATGCCCTACTTTGCCAATCCTGCTGATGTCATTCATTGTGAAATACAACTTTGGGGAGCAAGCTCTTCAGTAATCCCTGTGGTGTGACCTATAACTGCTCCATGATGTAGTGTGATATAGGCCTTGGTCAGGGGTTCTATACCCACACATGACAGTTGTGGATGTTTTGTGTCTGTCTCACTGTCTGTGTAGGGAGCAATGCATTTTAGGCTAGTCACTCACAGTACAGGTGAAATGCCCTACTTTGGTAATCCTGCTGATGTCAGTCACTGTGAAATACACCTTTGGGGAAAAAGTGCTCTAGTAATGTCTGTGGTGCGTACTATACCTGCGTAGTGCTGTAATAAACTAGTTAGGTAGGGGTTCTACTCCCAGACATGACAGGTGTGTGTGTGTGTGTGTGTGTGTGTGTGTGTGTGTGTGTGTGTGTGTGTGTGTGTGTGTGTGTGTGTGTGTGTGTGTGTAACTTGTATCCTGTGTAGAGGTGAGTCTGTGGGCAATGTGAAGGGGGTTTTGCTTATTACTTTTATGGTGGCCCTACTATATATCACAATGTCAACCATATAGAGATAACAGATGTAAATTAGCTGGGAGGCTGGGGTGCAAAGCCATACCCATACATGACATCAAGGCCAACCAATCCAAATTAGCAACCCCACTATTAACCAGAGCACACACTCAACCCATGTGTCATATGCACACACATGCCTAGGCAACACCCAATATGTGGGTAACTGCGGTGGTGGTGCTGCGGTAGCATTGTCACCTCACAGTAAGATGTTGTCCTGTTCGATTCTCAGCTAGAGCGTCTTCTGTGTGGAAACATGCGTGAATGGGCGTACCTTCATTGAAGGTTGTGTGTCAGGACTGGCAACTCGGCATGTAAAAATCTACTGCCAATCATTAGTGGACCGGAGTTCCATTGTGGCAACCCCTAACCGTGAAAAGCCAAAAGACACAACAACACTACATATTGGCCACTGATAGTAACTATGCAGTGATAGCAGTGGGCTACAGAGGGCATGTCACCCTGCCCATTCGTCCAATATGCATGTACATGCAGACAGTGCACCTTCACCATGTTCCCCAATGGACACCTGCACCACCTATGGTGTCTTCACATGTGACTCACAATGGACATACCATGCCTGAAAACATACCCTGCATGGACAGATGACACTGACATCAGGGAATGCTGTTGGCATGCTATCAATGTAGGTGAAGGGTAAACCTGCTGCCCATTACCAGTTCCTGCCACAGGTGGGCAAGACTGGCACATCTGATGATAGTCTGTGTTCACAACATGGGCCAGATACCCCAGGTACAGTTCCACATGTCACTGTACATGCATGTGGGAGGTGTGCACATCCCATAAACCATCCATGTCATGGACTAAGGAACACATACATGGCATGTGGTGTACAGCATTGGCCACACACAATAGTCACCCAGGTGACTGGATGGGGGATGCAATACCCACCTGTGTGGGCAAATGCAGTAACTACAGGCCTGAGCCACAATGCAGACCATTGTCATGTGGCCTGATGCCAAGGTAAAAACATTGCCTACCCTTTTTATACCAGGGATGTACCTCTTTCTACAGCTACCCAACCTTATTGCTCAGTAATAATTGAGGACCTGCCCTGCCTGCTGAATAGCAACAGTTTCTACAGTATACTGCGGTCTTCCCAAACTAAAAGAACAGAACCCATTCTTCCCTGTGCAACAAGGGAATACATTAGATGAGAGAAACTACCCAACCTTATTGCTCAGTAATAATTGAGGACCTGACCTACCCTGCCTGCTGAATAGCAACATTTTCTACAGTATACTGTGGTCTTCCCAAACTAAAAGAACAGAACCCATTCTTCCCTGTGCAACAGTCCCCTCAAGGGAATACATTAGATGAGAGAAACTACCCAACCTTATTGCTCAGTAATAATTGAGGACCTGCCCTGCCTGCTGAATAGCAACATTTTCTACAGTATACTGCGGTCTTCCCAAATTAAAAGAACAGAACCCATTCTTTGCTGTGCAACAGTCCCCTCAAGGGAATACATTAAACGAGAGAAAGTATGTACTTTAAAAACTACTGTCTGTAGACATAATAGTGTGCACTACTGTAAGTTGTACATTTACTGTCACTATCCAGGACAGCCAGCAACCAAACTCTATCTGTTCCTAGACCTAGTCTCCCTTCCTCTCTCTTTTAACCTCTGTTTTTAACTCCTATTCTACCATACTCAAACTCTGACTTCTACTACCTTCCTTTCTCTCTCCCAAGACGCTATTATTGCTATTTCACCTCTGTCCACTAGGTGGCAAATATTTCTCTAGACCTTACCTATTGTCTCCAAACTCACCTTAAAGGCATCCCGATTCCCATATCTTGTTTCAGTGTATAGTCCCTCTCTACCCTCCTACCTTTTACATTCTTCAGTGCTTAACCACTTTGCATAATCTAACTATTATCAAGGCTATCTGTTACCTGCCTCTCACCACCTATACTTACCTTAACAATCAGCTTCTCTGATTGTTCTCCTAGGGTTCTCTTCTTCTTTTGCTCTTCCTTTTTGCTATGCTACTCTGCTCCTAACTTCATCCTTCTCTTTGTTACATCACTCTGCTCCTCACCTCCTCCTTTTAGTTCCTTTAGTTTTTCCCATTTCTCACATTACTGTCCCCTCTCTTATATAGGACTGAACTATTTACCTATATAGTATAAGTACCTGTCCCCTTACCTCCCTTTATCACATAGTGAATAGCTCTAGCCAACTTCTGGTCTTGACCTGCCTGTGTCCACCCTCCTCTCACTTCCCTCCTTCCATGACATCACCTACATTATAAATATACCTGCCCCCCTAGTCACCATCTTTATTCTTCTTACCTAGCTCTAGGTTGCTGTGCGTTCCTGGCCCTGGGGTAAATAGGGTCTGTAGGGAAACTTCATGTAATCATTTTTATACCAGAGATGTACCTCTTTCTACAGGTAACTAAATGCGTGTATTCTAATATGTACTATTACTTATTACGTTAAATATGTTGTTATTCATGGCCGTTATTGGTGAGCTTTAACTGCTACTCTGCATGTGGAGTTAACGTGGGACCTGAAGTTGCTAGCAGGATCTTCAATGGCTATGCTAGAATGCTTGGATGTGTCTTCTGACTAACTACTGCCATGTCTACTAGCGCGTTGCCCCTGTAGCACTTTTTTTTCTAAATATTAGAGCGGATATGGAAGTGTTTTTGAGTATTTTTATTGTGTAAGTTGTTCTGTGCCTGTGGCATGCCAAAAACGCTCATAGTCGTAGCGTGGATATAGTTCAACCGCAAATGTTTCTGTCACTGCACATTGTTAGGTAAGCTGGAACTTTGTAGTGGTTAGTCTAAAAGAGATACATTCTTGTCTTAAGCCACTACGACATAGATAAAGCAACTGTAGCATTTTTAGTGCGTATTCATCCTACTATTAAGTTACAGCAAATGTAGCATTTTTAGCTGGTAATCTTTACACTATTAGCGTTCTCAGCTTATAGCAATCCACTACAGAAATTGGGCTGAGTATAACCTAATTGTTCTACTTGGTTTTAGATTTCTGAAAACGGCACATAGAGCATTTCTAGCTTATTATTATTACAACATCAGGAGTTTTGTTTCTAGCTTATTTTAATCCACTTTCGATTTTGATTGAGTACAAGCTTAATTGAATCAATGAGTATAACCTAAATGCACTACTGGTTTCCTATTACCGAAAATGGCACATAGAGCATTTCTAGCTTATTATTATTACACCATCAGGAGTTTTGTTTCTAGCTTATTTTAATCCACTTTCGTTTTTGGTTGAGTACAAGCATAATTGAATTATTTGGATCCTACCATTTAAAAGGGTGGAATATAAGTTCATATGATTCATTTGGTTCCTGAACTACTTTCTATATGGATCCTACTTGACCCAAATGTACCTTACTCACATTTATTTGCTAGTACTGTAACTGCTAAACTGAATATACGACACTCAACTTGCACCTTTTTATAGTATAGCGTAGCTACTGACTATGATTGCATACTAACTGTAAACGTTACCCTCCACAGTAATTACTGTTTAAAGAAAACTGTCCTGCCATGTTTTACACCGCTATAGGGGCTTAGGAATTTACCATATGTATCAGTATATCTTCCTACCCAGTGAACTGTAGATATTGTGCCTTGACTTTTGCTATTAACAGTTGGTTTACATTGATAAGAATCTAGCATTTAGTAAACAGAATTTTGTACTTCACAGTTGGCTTACATTGTTTTTAGAGTCAAAACATATCTGTCTGACAAGATTGTGATGGTATGCTTGTATATTCTTTTAGCCTGCTTGCTATTAATACCTAATAAGTGTATGTATATATGTGTTTTTTCTCTCTGAGTATCTTACTACTGTTTCTCTCTCACCTTATATTACCAGCTACCCAACCTTATTGCTCAGTAATAATTGAGGACCTGCCCTACCTGCTGAATAGCAACATTTTCTACAGTATACTGCGGTCTTCCCAAACTAAAAGACCAGGAACCCATTCTTCCCTGTGCAACAGTCCCCTCAAGGGAATACATTAAATGAGAGAAAGTATGTACTTTAAAAACTATTGTCTGTAGACATAATAGTGTGCACTACTGTAAGTTGTACATTTACTCTCACTAGCCAGGACAGCCAGCAACCAAACTCTATCTGTTCCTAGACCTAGTCTCCCTTCCTCTCTCTTTTAACCTCTGTTTTTAACTCCTATCCTACCATACTCAAACTCTGACTTCTGCTGCCTTCCTTTCTCTCTCCCAATAGACGCTATTATTGCTATTTCACCTCTGTCCACTAGGTGGCAAATATTTCTCTAGACCTTACCTATTGTCTCCAAACTCACCTTATAGGCATCCCGATTCCCATATCTTGTTTCAGTGTATAGTCCCTCTCTACCCTCCTACCTTTTACATTATTCAATGCTTAACCACTTTGCATAATCTAACTACTATCCAGGCTATCTGTTACCTGCCTCTCACCACCTATACTTACCTTAACAATCAGCTTCTCTAATTATTCTCCTAGGGTTCTCTTCTTCTTTTGCTCTTCCCGCTCCATTCGCCCTGCAGGCTCACTCCGCTCCCCTACCCTGCCCCCAAATTCCACCCGCCCCCAGTGGTCCTAAGTATATACACCACATGCCACACCCACTACATTATCACCAAACACAAACTCCTCCCCCTTAAAGTACTAGTACTCATCTCCCACCAATCCTCCCCTTCTATCTTATCTGCAAATATCCTTGCATATCTACCTCATTCATATTGTTCCTACAATGCCTCCACTAATGTACCAAACATGCCGCAATCCCTTATTTTTACTATCACTGCTAACTATACTAACTATTCCCTATCTACTTACTCACTATGAACACCATACATGTCTGGGATTTCACTACCCCATTAGGCAAACCTCTATACCTACACTTAACCTTCCCCTTAGTCTCAACAACTCTTTCTGCCCAGCAAATTATTTGTCAGCCAAGTTTCATAGACTCGCTCACATTTCTTACTATAGCTCTAAAGCTAGAAAATCCCAAAACCTAATTTCTAAACTTTTACAACTCACCCTAAGAGTTCAGATCCACATCCTCTTAGATGGTGATATACACCCAAACCCTGGTCCTACCTCAAGTACCACTACAAAGCCTGATACAACAACTTCAACTAACACACAACTACTTACCAGGTCCCCCAACTCTCTTCTGATAGTACATCTAAATATTCGAAGTATCAATAATAAAGTTGCTCCCTTGCATGCCCTTATAGATGTACATTCATTTGATATCCTCTGCCTTACTGAAACTTGGCTTAACCCATCAATACAAGATACTGTAGTTATTCCCCCCAGCTATAATATCCTGAGACTTGACCGCAATACTAAGAAGGGTGGAGGTGTAGCTATACTTTATAAAAATGGACTACAAGTTACCTCACTAGACCCCAAACTGCCTCTTTCCAGTAATGCAGACATTCTTATATCTAAGTTTCAGCTCAACAAATGTAAATCCATATATATAATCTGTATCTGCCTTCCCCAAGGCAATAATACTAACACACTAGTAGCTATCCTTAGCTGACTATCAACCAACTACCCACAAGAAACCATAATACTTGGTGACTTTAATATAAACTGAGCAGCCTTCTACTCATATTAATCTATATGGATTTACCCAAACCATAACTTCCCCTAACCGAACCAATAAGCTTAACAACAAAAAAAGCACTCTAGACTGGATTCTCACTAATACTCACCAGCAAACTTATAAAACAGGCACCATCTCAGAAGATATAAGTGATCACTCACTCACCTACTTAATCAGATATAAGACTGAATCTCCAAACTCAACCAACTATAGGACTGTAAGGACCAACAAAAACTTTAACCTGGATAGCTTCCAAACTGAACTTTCAGCCTGTGACTGGACACCCCTGAAACATCTCCCATTAGATGATGCAGTCAAATACTTTAATGCAAAATTCTTAGCCATTCTAGATTGCCATGCCCCTATACGTAAAATTAGAACTAGAATTAAACCAGCCCCATGGCTCACCAAAACTACCAAACAAAAAATCCTCCAAAAAAATAAACTATGGACCAACTGGCAGGCAACAAAAAGCCCTTCAGATCACCTCCAATTTAGGCAGCTAAGAAATGAAACAAAAAAAGCAATAGTGTCTGATAAAAGGAACTACTACTGCCATCTTCAGCAAACCCACCAAAATAATCCACAAAAATTCTGGCAAGGCATAAATAACCTCCTACACCCAGGACACTCTTGCACTCCTACTCCTTCTGGCTCTAATCACAACAATCCTACCCAAATAGCCAACTCATTTAACACTTTCTTTACAGAAACCGTTCAATCCCTGACCAACCAGCTTTCTCCTAACATCACATGCTCCACCACTGCCACCACCAATAACTCTCCTCTATTTCATTTTCAACCAGTTCCCACATCCCTCGTCTGTAAGCTTATCCAGAAACCTAAACCCACCACACTCTCTGCAGATCATCTACCTGCAGAATACCTGCAAAAATCAGCTAAAGTCATAGCTTACCCCATATCCATCCTCATTAATAGAAGTATTTCTGAAAGATCCATCCCATCCATCTGGAAAGTCTCCCACATTATCCCCCTGCATAAAGGTGGTACTTCCAAGGACTTTTCCAACTACAGGCCCATAGCCATATTATCCCTTGTTGCAAAGATAATGGAGAAATGTATTCACATGCAACTTTTAACCCACCTACTTGAAAAAAATCTACTAGCCAACTGTCAACACGGCTTTAGACCATTTCATAGCACCACCTCTGCTCTCTTATCCTTTTCTGACCATATTAATAGAAATAGTAATAATGACACTCTATCCTCAGCCCTCTTTATTGATCTGTCTAAAGCCTTTGACATGGTCAACCATCACCTCCTCATAAACACACTCAATAACCTGTCATTGGATGATCTTGCTATTCAGTGGTTCCAGTTATACTTAAATAATAGAAAACATGCTGTGCTGTGGGCAAATACCTTATCTTCCCACCTTCCAGTTACCCTAGGAGTCCCACAAGGATCCATATTGGCACCTTTACTCTTCTCCATCTTTACAAATGACCTCCATTCTGTAATCCTACAAGCCACCTGCATCCAATATGCAGATGACGCCACACTTATATGCTCTGCCACTTCCCCATCAGAACTTCAATCTCTAACCCAAAAGACCTTTAACACAGTTGAAAATTAGCTCCTGCATAGATGTCTTATCTTAAACCCAAAGAAAAGAAAAATGCTATTATTCACCCCCACCCGTAGAACCTCCCCACTTAACTTTACTGTAACATCTAGTAATGGAACTATTATATCTCCTGATCCTACCACTAAACTACTCAGGGTTTTAATTGATAATAACCTTTCTTATGAGCTTCACATCAATAACACTATAAAAATAGTTAATAAGAAATTAGGTTCCCTCTACAGGATCAAACCCTTTCTAACTCCACTAGCCAGAATCACCATTGCCTGCACCCACCTTTTCTCTACTCTGCTTTATGCCTCTTCTATCTATACCAAATTATGTAAAAGTGCTCTGAACAAGCTGTCTACCTCTTACAACAATATTGCCAGATTTGCTGCAGGGTCCTCCTATAGAACCCATCATTGTATCAATTTGAATCAACTAGGCTGGCTAGAATTGCCAAATCTAATATTATTCAATCAAATAATAGTAGCCCACAAGATCCTGTATCACCCAGAAAATACACCTATACTCACTTCCCTAGTCACCCCCTATAATAATCTCAAAACCTTGCACTCATCTAACAAGCTACTAGTACAAATATCTAAATCTAATAACTCAGCAGGGGACACTCTGTTCTCTAATACAGTGGGAAAAACCTGGAACAGTCTCCCCAATCACCTAACTTCACTATCCTCAGCTAACCTATTTAAAAGTAAACTTAAACCCTACCTTAAATCACACTGGCTATGCCCCTGTGCTAACCCAGATTAAACAATTAACCCTTCCCATAATAACATGCTTCTTATCACATTATCTTATTTAGGGCATGCGCCTATGTATATATTGTTTGTCTTTATCAACTATAACCAGTCTACTCTTTAGACCTCATGTGTAATTTTATAGTATGAGTGTGTTCACGTACTGCTTCTAATGAATATTCACTATATTTTTCATTTTTTTACATTTTTGTGTGACTTTCTAATTAATAGTTCCAATGTCTTTGTAAATATCATTGTCTTTATGTATTTTTTTTGCGAAACTTGTGGAGCTTTTCTCCCTGGGCCTCCACTGAAAATGGACATACATCCAGCTGGACTATCCTGGTCAACAAATGTAAAATAAAATAAAATAAAATTGTACAGCCTGCTGGCAGAGTTGATCACCACACACCCATGTAAACATGCACCCATGCATGTCAGAACTGACACCCTGTGTGTTCATATGTGTGTGTGTTGTATGGTGTGTATGTTCACATCCACACTCACTACAACCACCCAGGGCATACTGAAGCATGCTGTCTGATGTCTGACATCTCCTCATACTCTTTGCCCATATGGCCTCCGTATGACCCATGTGGTGCATGTGATACCTGCACATTGATGTGTTGTGGCAATCCCACTAGTGATGAGTTGCACTCCTGGCCCTGCCAAGTGTGTCAATGTGTGTGCGTCCCTGTGTGAGTGTGCCTGTGTTGACGCTGGCACCTGTTCATGCAGACAAGCACATGTATGACACCTACTGTATATCTACCGTATCCCTGTTGCAGATGTCACTCACCCTCACATATATGTTCTGAGTGCTCCACATCAGGTAACCCATGTGGTGCATCCAATAACTGCATCGAACTGTGACAGTCCTACATAGTTTTCGGGGGTTTGATACCCTGTGCTGGTAGGTGTGTGACACAAACCTGCTTCAGTTTTACTCTCCCACCCCTCCTTGACATGTATCTGCCTCTGTCTGCCTCCCTCACTCCCTCTGTGGTGGATGTGGAGACCCACACCTGCCTTGCTTAGGCAGCAGCATGTGTATTTTATGTGATGCTCATGATCAGCTGATGGCCTCTGCATGAATTGCAGCCCTCCCCTAGCTGATTGCATGTGGAACAGCTGTGGTAACAATCCCATAGCCAATTGCATGGAAACACACTCCAATACCTAGGAACATCATGGTGGTGTTGGGCCTTTGCAGTCACTGTGAGCAGGAACTAGATTTGATGTTTGGCAAGCAGCATCTCAGATGGATTGGGGATTTACCTCTAACAACATACACTGTGGAAAGAGGGAAACAAACAGGAGGGGGATGTGCCTGACCTGACTACAGACTGTAAGTGCTGCTATACTGCATTTGGAGTAATGTTGGTTTAACAGTGTTTGTTTGGATATTGCTGTCGTACTCATCACAATACCTCCCATGTAAGTTCCATGTATATGAGGAATCCCCATCTGCAGGGTCATCTGCAGACTGGGCAGTGTTGTGCCTATGGTTTCATGTGTTAGCCACAGTGCATCAATCCGAGGAATGCAGAAGGTACTGTGAGTATTACAGTCTGTAGATGGTGAAGGCAGTGACAGTTACTGATTTCATATCCCTCATCGGACATATGTTGCAACAAACCCCGTTACAATGGAAAATATATGAGGTTATTACAGCAACATGTCTATACTGGCCCTGTGTATGTGCTGTCAGCCACACCTCTGTCAACCTTTGTACACATGGTGTGCATGAAGTGGTGCATATGTGCTGTACACCATAAATACTGTCATCATATCTGTTAACAAGCCAGTGATATATCAGACTGCTACACATGTCATGTACAGTAGGGGTTATATGTCATGACATAAACTGGATATTCTGTGGATGTTTGCACAGTACTGAGGTCTGTGTAGTGATGGTGAATGTTGGCAGTGTGTATATTGTTAATATGTACTTCAGCCTGTGTACGGACTGTGGTAGATGTCATTGTTCTAGCTCCTCTTCTATCAGATGTTACATGCTGCCCCACTGTATGGTACCATTTTGCTGTACATGTTTGTAGGGCCATACACACACATGTCCCATACCACAGACAGCCATCAGACCAAACTGTGTCACAGCCCAGTATATGTAGGGTCATTCTGTGAGTGGCACATACGAGGATGGTGTAGAACAGATAGTCCATATACTGTAATATTATGCTAGCTTACCATATGTGGCTGTGGCTGTGTTCACACTGGTTGTAGTTATGCACTGTCACATAGGTGTATCTTACCCTGTGCTGTGACATGGCTGTTGAGCCTGCTATATATGCAGGTACATGTGCATTCCCCCATACGAGATGTAGGCCAGTGTTGAGCCAGTCTTTCTGTAGCCTGCACAGTGCATTGTTACATGCCTAGCACTTAGTGTACTTAACCAGTGGGATGTTATGTGCAGATACTTGCCAGATGTACTGCTGATGGGCCTCCCTTAAACATCATGTATGTCAGAGCAGTGGGATGCTGTACAGATGTATGTCAATATCTAGTGGGTAGTATGTGTTCATGGCACCCCTGTACCTGCAGTCATTATGTGTCAGGCTAGACAGGAGGGTGTGAATCCAACACCTATGGTGCCAAATGCATACCAGTTGTTATGTGTTATACCCATCTACATGGCTGTCTACATCCATATTGTCAGGCCTGGTACACATGTGGTGCAGTAAGGGATTCTGCATATACCTCTGGACTGTACAAGGTGTGTCCAAAGTTCCACATATAGTGGCCAGTATCTCTGCTGCACTCCACAGGGGCATTACATGCTAGTGGCTGTACTTTACAATGATTTCCTTAGGATGTCTGTCAGTAGCCAATGGCACACATGTTATAAACAGATGTCAGCATCCACACACACCATGTCTGTGAAGACAATCCCAATGACAGTAGCAACAGTCTAGTAATATCCCCTTGCACTACGACTTTGGGACACTAGGGGCTGGGATACAGCTACACTCCATGTCCAGGACATATGGTGGAAATATATGTACATATACTTATCCAGATAGCCATATATATATAATTAGACATGTGCACTGCATTCAATTACCACTGTCATGGCAACCACCCACTATAAATCCTACAGCATGTGGGCATGGTCCCTTTACATTTCCTGTGTGATGGGCATCCTTCCTGTGTGTGGACATCAGTGATACAGACAGCAGGTAGCAATACCTCTTACAGGAGAACCTGCACACTCAGAGTGGCCACATATTTTTAGGAGGATCAGGAACTACAGACAGACTGTGGGTAGAGTTGTGTTATGCTTTGCATAGTACTGGTGTTGCAGTGTGTGTGTGTGTGTGTGTGTGTGTGTGTGTGTGTGTGTGTGTGTGTGTGTGTGTGTGTGTGTGTGTGTGTGTGTGTGTACATACTAGTGTACCTTGGAATGCAGTCTGTCTGCATAGTTTACTACTGTGGGCCTAACCTCTTTCTGGACAGAGGTATGCCTATCATGTGTTGTCCATCCATCACACAGGTCCTGCGTCAGATATTACACTGGCAGTGTGTGTGTTGTGTCCTATCAGTACATGGCTACATCCATGTCTATTTCTAACTTCAATTCCCTGACTAAGGGTATGTTGCAGACTATCCTGTAACACCAGCATCTTGCTTAGTGTATGGCAACAGTGTTCCACATATCTGCCTGTGTTCCAGCCTCTGTCCTCCATCTACATACCAAGCTTTGCACATATGTCATGCTGTTGGGGGTTGTCCTGTAGTGGGCTGTGAGTATATCACACTGCCATTGCTGCCATTAGTCTACTGCTGTTGTATCCCCCACACATACAGTGGGGCTGGGGCCATATATGTGTGGGCATCACCTACACAACACATGAGCGCCCATATGCACTGCAGAGGCCAGTGTATGTAACAGTGGTATATGGGCCTGTATTATTGAGTCTAGGTGGGGAGCACCATAAATGACCTAGGCTGTTACAAAATGTGGGGGTATCAGGGGTGAGCTGCCACAAGGTATATGGATGTACAGTACCATAAACTCCACCTATATTGACATTAGTTATATGACTTGGGGTACTGCAAGCCTACTGCCTCCTGCCATACAGACTGTTCTGTGTGCTATGCCTTGTTATGTACCGGGTACAACCCATTTGATCACAAAACTTGTTTACCTCCTATGGAGTTTGTACAGAGTGCAGATTGAGGCTGCTGAACTACACACTTGCAGTACATACTGTTGATTGTGTAGTACCCTGTGTCCCAATCTGCCTGCTCTATTGTACATTCTGAATAGCTTGGCCTGGACAGCAACAGTTGTGAACCTTTCCAGACTACTGTATTAGTGTAACTGTTTCACAGTTGCAGTACTCAGTTTATATGGTTGTCAGTATCTGAACAGCTATATGACATGGCATATAGAACTGTTATAGTCCACAATTAAAGGATTCCCATTTCTGCAAACCTGTGTGGGGTGTCTTTCCTATGACCTTTCTATGGGTATATGTTGCAGGCATCAATTGTTGTAAGCAGGTTTGCACGGGTTTGCGCGGAGCTAAGCACTGCCTACACAGGTTAAGCAATTTAGAAGCTGAGTGCATGAAAACGTAACCAGAGGTTAGTAGTGCTTACCGTCACGCAAACCCGTGCAAACCCGCTTACAACTGATTTAAAGTGTGTTAATCACTCTGTATCCAATAAGCTGTGTTCTGCCCAGCAACAAAATAAATAGCTCCTGCAAGGCTCGAAACCCGGACCCTGCACACTATACACAAAGTGATTTACCACTAAGCCATGGCAGATATGCATAATCATGATGTTTTCACATACATATCATCCAGCCCAGGTATACAACACTACAGGGAATGTATTCCGTCATGTAGATGTATTTGTGTGTGTATACATATTCATCTTTAAATGGATATAACATATCTATATATGTAGATATAGCTATAGAAATATATATATATATATATATATATATATATATATATATATAAGCACTTACACGAGTGCATGGATCATGCTATCTCTAACAGAACCAAGATGTTATCCTCAAAAAAAGGAAGCCAATCTGGTGGTCTTCTGTCATAAACAAACTCTACAACAGAAGAAAGAAACTGTTGCAAAAAAGAGTAAAATCCCACGATTGGAGGAACTCCCTGGTCAGCCTCAGTTAGAAGCTGAGATCTCTCATAAAATCCTCCAAAGCTAGTTATGAAAACAAAATTGCCACTGATTCTAAAGACAACCACAAAGCATTCTATAGCTATGTCAAAAATCTCAATGGCAACACTCAGATCTGCTCTGAGTTACAGCACAATGACACTAAATATACAGAACCAACTGATATTGCTAACATCCTGGCAGATAGGTTCAGTGCTAACTTTACCACCCTCTCACCCCCTAAAGGGCCCATCTTTATACTGGAAGAATGCAAAGTTCCTGTAATCACAGCTGCACAGGTAAAAGCTTCACTCTCCAAACCAAGAACACAGCATCCATGGGACCTGACAACATCCCAGGCTGCCTTCTACATGAACTACAGAATGAACTGGCACCCCACCTAAGTACCATGTTCAATCATAGCCTCACCTCAGGCTTTGTGTCCATTGAATGGTGCACCTCAACAGTTATCCCACTCCACAAAGGGGGGGGCCACAACAGACCCCAGTAACTACTGCCCCATTAGCCTGACGAGCCTCGTCTGCAAGGCCATGGAATGTATCATCATGGAACTCATAAACAAAGACATTGGAGATCTCCAAACCCTGGACCCCACACAGTTTGGGTTTGTAAAAGGCAGATCATGTCTCCTAAACCTGATAGACTTCTTTGAAGTAGTCACCAAAGCCATATATGAGGGTAAGGTGGTTCACACAGCCTATCTAGATCTCGCCAAGGCGTTTGACACCATCCCCCACTCTGGAATTATAGATAAACTCACTAAACTAGGTATAAATCCCTATGTCACAAGATGGGTTGCCAAATGGCTTACTGACAGAACCCACACTGTGAAAGTAGCAGACTCCAAATCAGACTTCAGACCATTGACAAGTGGAGTACCACAGGGTTCAGTCCTGGGTCCTCTCCTGTTTGGTATCTACTTCTCTGAAGTACAGGCTAACACAGAAGGTCTTTGCCTAACTAAATTCGCAGATGACTGCAAACTAGGAGCCATAATTGAAACTCCTAATGATGTGGACATCCTACAAAAGGGCCTCACTGATACAGATGGTAAAAATTCTGTACCCATGAACTACCACATAGGCAGTAGTCTACTTAACACCGAAAGTGTGGTAAGAGACCTTGGGACACAGGTGGACAGTAGTCTCTCCTTTGATAATCACATCGCCAAAGTGGTCAGGAAATCCTTCTACGTGGCACACCTCATCACAAAAGGTTTCTCATCCAGAAAAAAAGAGGTAATTGTTCCGCTCTACTCATCACTCATTAGACCCATTATAGAGTACAACGGCCCTTTTGGTATGTACCTCACAAGACATCTACAACAACTGAAAGGCCGCAAAAATACCTCACAAAGAGGATTACTGACCTCAAACAGATGCCTTATGCAGACCGTCTCAAAAAACTCCAGTTTTACTCCGTTGCATATCGCCTACTCAGAGGCGATCTCTGCCTAACATACAAAGCTATGTCAAACCCAGAGCTGCTGGATATGCTCCACTTAAAGAAATCCCAATCCCTCCAAGCTACACGCTCTAGGGACCTAAACCTTGTCACTGAAATAAACAGAACATGCTAGAGGGATCGATTCCTGTCCCAGAGACTTCCCATACTCTGGAACAGACTACCTATCTATGTCAAACAGAGCTCCTTATTAGCACTCTTCAAGAAAAATCTTGATGATTGGATGGGTAATAGGAAATTCACCCCGGGGATCACTTCTGTGGTTCTGCTTGACGGGCACAGGAAAATAATTTTCTTGGGTGACGAAAGCCAGGGTACATTTTTGGCTAGGCTTGTACAGGCCCTAGGGCCAATAGCCTAGTACCTACCTATGAACCTATGAACCTTATATATATATATATATATATATATATATATATATATATATATATATATATATATCTATATGTACATATATAATATATATGTATATATATATATATATATATATATATATATATATATATATATATATGTATATATATAATATATATATATATATATATATATATATGCCAATAAATACATATATACATAGATACGCATACATCCATAGATATATATGTATACATCCATATGTCCACATATATACAGCACTAGGAATGCATATATATGGCTCACCTTTCAAAGGGAGAAATCCATGTGTCTGAAAACTGGAAGGCCAAAAGTATGTTCTCAACATTGCACAATCTTGCAATAAATGCATCGAATATGCAATGAGCGAATATTCATAGGTTCATAGTTAAGTACTAGGCTATCTGCCAGAGGGCATCTATAAGCTTTGCCAGAATGTGTTGGCTTTTGCCGCACCCTTAGGTTAGTTCCATGTGCCTCAGTCCAGCAGAGCCATTAGTTCCCTGTGCCTCCATCCGGAAGAGCCACTGCAGTGATCCCCGAGGTAAATTTTCTGTTTCCCATCCACTCGTCAAAGTTTCTCTTAAGGAGTGTTAGTGAGGGGCTCTGCCTAATATACATTGGAATCCTGTTCCAAAGCATGGGGAGTCTCTTGGACAGGAATCTATCCCTCCATCATGTCCTCTTTATCGTTGTGGTGATGTTTAGATCCCTAGAGTGTGTGGTTCTTGGGGATTTGTTTTTTTTAGGTGGAGCATGTCCATCAATTCTGGGTTGGACATGGCCTTGTATGTCAGGCAGAGATCACCTCTGAGTAAGCGGTATGCAACTGAGTACAGCTGGAGTTTCTTCAGTCGGGCTGCATAGGGCATATGTTTGAGGCCAGTAATCCTCTTAGTGAGGTACTTCTGTGGTCTTTCCAGCTGTTGCAAGTGTCTTGTAAGGTACATCCCAAATGGGGCATTGTACTCTTGAGTAGAGGGGCACAATAACCTCTTTTAATCTAGATGCAAACCCTTTTGTGATTAGGTGGGCCACATAGAAGGATTTTCTAACCACCTCAGAAATATGATTATCAAAGGAGAGATTACTATCTACTTGGGTCCCCAGATCCCTTATTACATTTTCTGTATTTAGGGGACTACCACGTATGTGGTAGTTCGCGGGTACTTTGTTTTTTTCCAAAGGGGATGACTATGCACTTTTTGGAATTTAGCTTGAGGCCATGATTTTAACACCAGGTATCCATCTCAATGAGACCCTTCTGGAGGATCTCTGTATCAGCTGAAGAGTCAATCTGTTGTCTGCAAACTTGGTCAGCCATAGTCCTCCTGTGCTTGCCTGTACCTCTGAGAAGTATATACCAAATAGGAAGGGTCCCAGGACTGAGCCCTGGGGGATGCCACTTGTAACTGGCTTAGAGTTAGACCTAGAGCCTGCAACTCTCACCGTGTGGGTTCTATCCATAAGCCAATTGGCAACCCATCTCATGACATAGGGGTTTATGTTCAGGCTGGTGAACCTGTCTATAATACCAGAATGGGGAATAGTGTTGAAAGCCTTTATGAGGTCTAAGTAGGCTGTGTGGACTTCCTTTCCCTCATCTAAAGCCTTGGTAACAGTCTCAAAGAATTCCACCAGGTTTAGGAGGCATGATCTTCCCTTAGCAAAGCCAAACTGGGTAGGGTCCAATGTTTGAAGGTTCCCAATGTCTCTGTTAATTAATTCCATGATGATGCGCTCCATAGCCTTGCAGACCAGGCTAGTCAGGCTTATAGGGCAATAGTTCCCAGGTCCATTGTGGCTCCACCTTTGTGGATCAGGATAACTGTTGCTGTGCACCAATCTATGGGTACATAGCCTGTAGAGAGGCTGAGTTTGAACAGTGTGTTTAGGTGAGGAGTTAGTTCATTTTGGAGTTCATGTAAGACAGCCCCCTGCTATAAAGCACGCTTTGGCGGGCTTTTCTGGCTATAGAGAACTCAGCACAGCTCCTCGTGGTGTCCAGCAGAGTTCCTAGAGCAGCAGAGACCAGAAAAGACAAACTTTCCAGATTTTAAGTATTTTTTCTGCATTTTCGACTTTTTAAGCCTTTCGATTGCTATTTCTGCCTGTTTTATTCTGCTATTACCTATTTTTACTGTTTTTCATAGCTTGAACTGTTTATTGCACTTGCTTGTTTAAGTTTTGCTTAAAAGTTAAACAACAGGCTAATACACTCAAGTGTACTAGCTTTTGATAGCATTTAGTGAAAAACACAGCATTTATTGTATTTTCTGCCTTTCTGAAAAAACTTGAAAAAAAAACAAAAAAAATACTCTTGTTTTCCATACTTTTCTAATAGTTTGTTCCAGTGATCAGATTTTGCTGATCCCTGGGCTTTGTCTTGGTTCCTGTTTTCTCCATTTTCCTTGTTTGGTCAAGGGGTAGTTTCTTTACTCACTAGTGGGAGTAGGGAGTACTGAGCTGCCTGTTTGTCCTTAGAGGAGTGGTTTAAAGCAGTAACTTGTAGTTTATTGGCCATTTTGGGTCATTTCCTGTCTTTTCCAGCCCCCTGCTATAAAGCACGCTTTGGCGCGGTCGCTAATTAAAAGCGATTTAGTGCGAATTAGCGCGAATTAGAGCGATTTAGCCACTACTGTTGCACACTAGGGCAGCGCCGGTTAAGCAGGTTTAAACTATTCGGGCGCCGGTTAAGCAGGTTTAAACTATTCGGGCTACCTAAAGTCCACTCTTCAAATTTTCCCTTAGAACTACCTTCCTCGCACTATACTACTGATCAAATCAGCGCATCCTTTAACTAAAAAGATCATCTCTACTTGACTCCTAGTAGACTATTCTCTATCTGTTAAACCTAGCACTTGCTCCTACAGTACTTATTACCTTGATACGGCACTCTTGTCATAGATAGTACCCCAAAAGGCAACCCCCATTCTCGGTCACCCACATCCCGGAATCTTTTTAAAGTTTTGTCTATCCGTCCTAGCATGTCGAGGATCAGTTGCTAGTGTCCTCTCCTGCTCAGCTGGTGAACCTGGGAATATTGAGGCAATGTTACAATTGCCTCATGTACACAGACAACCCTCTCCTCCTCCCACAAAACACAAATACATGCGAGATGCAACTATACGGCCAAACTGGAGGCTGAGCTCTCTCAACATAGGACTGGCAAGACCAGTCAGGAGGAGAAGGTTACCACACACACTATAGACCCAGTCTCACATAGTACCATTACAACCTCAAATCATACACATAAACACACAAAGACATACTGGAGGCTCTGATCAAAATCTACCAAAACAGCAGAGGCCACCAAAGCAGACACCCAAACAACCACCACCTCAGAACATAACACCTGCAACACATAGACCTCACAGTCAGAGTGTCAAACAGTCACAGCCCTTAAGGCCAAACACAATGCCTGACACACTAGTCATTGGTGACTCCATAGTCAGACACACTGACGTCCGCTCACCAGACTGAGTAAGGAGAGGGTCACAGTAAGCTGTCTGTCGGGCGCTAGAATCCGCCACATAACGCAAGCACTCAGGTCTCTCAACAGCAGGTACAAATATGACTCAGTCATTGTCCACGCTGGTGTAAACGACCTGAGGCACCTCCTTGGACTACATGAAAGAGACATTGAGGAGCTCTCTGATTATGTAGCCCAGGCAGGTATGACCCTGACCTTGAGCAGTATCCTACCTTCACCAAGAATGATGCCACAATACAGAGATAAGATGATCAGCTTTAACAATTGGCTTAAACACTGGTGTCATTCAAAGGGGATCCAGTATCTGTCTGCCTGGGATGACATGCTGGACAAGCCACGCTGCCGCAAGGGGCGGCTTGCACCTGTCACCCTGGGATTCCGGATATTGGCAAAGGCTCTTGCCACCCCATAGTGCCTTTTTAGGCAAGGCTCAAATTCTAAACCTACCACCCTAGAACACAAAAAGGAAAAAACTAAGGGTAATGCTGCTCAATGCCAGAAGTCTAAATCTCAAAATGCACCGAGGTCCTCCTCAGTATGGAGAACATCGATGTCTGTGCTGTGACAGAAACCTGGTTCAAGGCTCCTGAGAGCACCCCAGCGATATCAGGTTTTACCTCATATCATGCGTTCCGGCCCCAAAATCCGGACAATACCAAGAAAGGAGGGTATCCATATTCATCAAGGACACCCACACCTCAAGACTGGTGGCAACGCATGATGCATCGGAGACCATCCAGGTGCAATTAACCATAGGCAAGACTGCTCTGCAAATTGTAGCATGTTACAGGCCACCCTCACAAACTCAGGAACCTCACATGGCCTTCCTGAAAACACTAGAGGGGATAAATGTATCACCAAACACCATCATACTAGGTGACTTCAATTACCCTAATATAGACTGGGAACACTACTCAAGCCCAAACACTAGCCCAAAAGTTCCTGGAATTCATAAACTCAAATGCCATGGAACAACTAGTCACCATCCCCACAAGAGGAGATAACATACTTGATCTCATCATCACGAACATGGGAGCACAATGTTCAACACCGAAGTATACCCTCACTGGTGAGATCAGATCACAAACTAATCTCGCTGGAGGTCTTCATCCCACCCCACCTGAAATAAAAAGACCACAGTAAAGAACTTCTCAAAGCCGACTTCACACTTCTAAAGACTAGTGTGGTCTCCTTTAAGGCCCCGAGCCGGAAAACAGTACTCAAGCCGCTGAATCACTTACAAATGCCTTCTACCAGCACCTGCAGGACTGCATGGATAAGGCAATCCCAAGCAAAACAAAGACTCTTTGTACCAAAGGCAAGCGTCCAGTCTGGTGGACCCCAGCCATAAATAAACTCTACAACAAAAGGAGGAAGCTACTACAAGATAGAGCAAAATCCTTAAAAGGTAAGACACCCTTGATCACTATAAGTAAAAAACTAAGAGCTCTCATAAAATCATCCAAAGCAAATTTCGAGAGAAAATAGCTAAAGACTCAAAAGACAATCATAAGGCCTTCTTTAGCTATGTTAGAAACCTAGGAGGAAACTCCCAGATATGCTCAGAACTAGTTCAAAATGATGTGAAGATTACTGATCCTACAGACATTGCCAACATACTGGCTGACAGGTTCAGTGCAAACTTCTCCCCTCCCCAAAGGAGAGATATCTATACCAAACGATTTCAGCCCCCAAACATCTCCAGCGCCCAAGTGAGAACTGCTCTCTCCAAAGCAAAACACAGCATCCATGGGACCTGATGGTGTCCCCGGCTGTGTGCTCCACGAACTCAATGAGGAATTAAACCCACAGCTAGGACAGCTGTTTAATCAAAGTCTTACCTCTGGATACATACCCAGGAGTGGCGCACTGCAACTGTGGTCCCACTTCACAAAGGCGGTGCCTCCACCGACCCTGGAAATTACCGCCCATTAGCTTGACAAGCCTTATCTGCAAAGCCATGGAGAGGATCATAATGGACCTCATAAATAAAGACATAGGAATTTGCAGACTTTGGATCCAACCCAGTTTGGCTTTGTCAAAGGCAGATCATGCCTTTTAAACTTGGTTGACTTTTGAAACAGTCACCAAAGCCATTGATGAGGAAAGGCAGTCCATACAGCCTACCTCGATCTGGCTAAGGCCTTCGATACAATACCCCACTCGGGTATCATTGAAAAACTCATCAGCTTAAATGTTAACCCATACATCACAAGATGGGTTGCAAACTGGCTGAGTGACAGAACCCACAGGGTCAGAGTTGCTGGCGCCATGTCAGACTCAAAGCCTGTCACAAGTGGTGTCCCACAGGGCTCAGTCCTGGGCCCACTCTTGTTTGGCATCTACTTTTCAGTAAAGCAAACACAGGAGGGTTATGGCTGACAAAGTTTGCAGATGACTGCAAACTGGGCCATAGTAGAAAACACATCTGACACAGATATCCTTCAGAAGGGTCTCACAGAAATGGATAACTGGTGCCAGAGCCACGGCCTAAAGTTAAATGCCAAAAATGCATAGTCATACCCTTGGGAAAAACAAGGTTACCCCTAGCTACCAAATAGGTGGCAATCCACTGAGCACAGAAGAAGTTATCAGGGACCTGGGGACCCAGGTTGATAGTAGTCTGTCATTCGACACCCATGTAGCTAAAGTAGTTAGGAAGACCTTCTACATTGCCCACCTTATCATGAAGGGATTCTCATCTAGATCAAGGGAGGTCATAGTCTCCCTTTACTCATCACTCATCAGACCAATGATTGAGTACAATGCCCCATTCGAATGTATCTGACCCGACACTTGCAGCAGCTGGAGAGGCCACAAAGTTCCTCACCAAAAGGATAAAGGGTCTCAAAATATGTCCTATGCTGCCCGACTGAAAGAACTCCAGCTCTATTCAGTCGCCACCGCTTGCTCAGAGGTGACCTTTGCCTAACATACAAGGCCATGTCAAACCCAGATTTGATGAATATGCTTCACCTCAAAAATCTAGATCCATCAGAGCCACAAGGCGGAGACTTAAACCTCGACACGGCTATTAATAGGACGTGCTGGAGGATAGATTCATCACCCAAAGACTCCTATGCTGTGGAACAAAATCCCGGTACATGTGAGGCAGAGCACCTCGCTGGCCTTGTTCAAGAGAAATCTTGACCAATGGATGGGAGATCGCATATATACCCCAGGGATTACCTCAGTGTCACTGCTCGACAGAGGCACAGCAAAATAATGGGTATAGTTCCCCATACTAAAGGGGTGGCGTAAGCCACAAAACGATGGGCTAGGCTTGTAAATGCCCTTGGGCAGATAGCCTAGTATGAACCTATGAACCTATGAACCTATGAACACAGCCTGGGGCACCATCTGGTCCCATTGAAGCTGTATTTTTGACTTTGGATAGGGCTGTTTTAACCTGTGTGTCAGTGATTGCCGGGGCACTACATTCTTCTGGTTTGGTTATGGGCCCTTTAGGGGGTGAGAGGGGGGTGAAGTTTGTACTAAACCTGTCTGCCAGAATGTTGGCAATATCAGTCAGTTCAGGGTATTTTGTGCCATTCTGCGCTAACTCAGAGCAGATCTGAAAGTTTCCACTTAGGTTCTTGACATAGCTAAAGAACGCTTTGTGGTTATCTTTGGAGTCCTTGGCAATTTTTCTCTCGAAGCTAGCCTTGGGTGATTTTATGACGGATCGTAGTTTCTTGCTGATACTGATCAGGAATGACTTTCCTTCTTGGGATTTTACTCTTTTCTGCACTAGTTTCCTCCTTCTATTGTATAGCTTGTTTATGGCAGGGGTCCACCAGACTGGTTTCCTCTTCTTGGAGGAGTGAGTCTTGGTTTTGCTTGGGATAGCACGATCCATGCATTCTTGCACATGCTCATAGAGTGCCTTTGTAAGGGATTCAGCAGCTTGGACAGCATTGTCCTTTAGCATGGGGGCTGTGAACCTTTCCACCTTGGTCTTAAGTAACGTGAAGTTTGCTTTTCAAACGTTTTTCATGTTGGTTTCCTTGATTGGGGGTGGGGGCAGAATGTGAATATCCAGAGTGATTAGTCTATGGTCTGATCTAACCAGTGAGGGTTTGATCTCCAGTGTAGAACACCTGTCGCCCATGTTGGTGATGACCAGGTCCAATATGTTGTCACCTCTGGTGGGGGTGTTGACCAGTTGATGCAGGGCATTCAAGTTTATAAATTCTAGGAAGCATTGGGCAAGGGAGTTAGTACTTGAGTAGTTCTCCCAGTTAATGTTTGGGTATTTGAAATCACCCAATATTAGGGCATTTGGTAGGACCTTCATATTTTCCAGTGTCTCCAGAAACACAGAATGGGGGTCCTGGGTCATGGTGGGTGATCTGTAGCAAGCTACAATTTGAATTGCAATTTTACCCATTGTTAGTTGCACATGGATGCTCTCTGAGGCATTGTGATGTGCCACTAACCTGGAGGTGTAGGTATCCTTGATGAATATGGATACACCCCCACCTTTTGTGTTTCGGTCTGGGTTCTGTGGCCAAAAAGTATGGTATGAGTTATAGCCTGGTAGTGCTGGGGTGATCTCTGGAACCTTAAACCAGGTTTCTGTTACTGCACATATATCGATTTTCTCCGTACTGAGGAGTGCCTTGAGTGCATGCGTTTTGAGGTTTAGACTTCTGGCGTTGAGTAGCATAACCCTCAGTTTTTGGTTTCTTGTGCTATTTACAGTGGTGGGTTTGTCTTTTGAGCCTTGCCTAAAAAAGGCACTATGAGGGTGGCAAAAGCCTTGGCCAGTATTCAAAAGCCTAAGGGTGACAGGTGCAAGTCATCTCTTGTGATGCAATGTGGCTTATCGAGCATGTCATCTCAGGTGGACAGATACTGGATCCCCTTTGAATGACACCAGAAACTTAGCCAATTGTTGAAATTGATCATTTTTTTCTTTATTCTGTGGCATCATTCTTGGTGAGGGCAGGATGCTACTCAGGGTTAGGGTCATACCGGACTGGGCTATGTGATCAGAGAGCTCTTCCATGTCTCCTTTCATGTAGTCCAGGGAGGTACGTCTCAGGTCATTCACACCAACATGGACAATGACAGAGTCATATTTGTACTTGTTCTGGAGTGACCTGAGTGCATGTGTTATGTGGCGGATTCTGGCACCCAACAGGCAGCTAACTGTAACTTTCTCCTTCTCCAGCCTAGTTAGTGGGACATCAGTGTGCCTGACTATAGAGTCACCTATTACTAGTGTGTTGGGTATGTTATTTTGCCTTAAGGGCTGTGATTACGTGGCACACTGATTATGTGAAGTATGTGTTTCATGGTTTGTGATGGGGTGTGGAGGTTGCTTGAGTGTCTGCTTTGGAGGCTTCTGTTGCTTTTGCAGATTTTTATTTAGAGCCTCCGAGTATGTTTTCATGTATTTATGTGTGTTATTTGCTGGTGTTGTAGGTCTGTGTGAGACTGGTGGAAAGTTGCAAGTATTTTCCTTCTCTCGAATGTCAATTCCAGTCTTGGGTTGAGAGAGCTTTGCTTCCAGTTTGTTTGTATAATTGCCTCTCTCGCATATATTATTGTTTGGTGGTAGGAGGAGAGGATTGTCTGTGTACATGAGGCAGTTGTAACATTGCCACAAAATACCCAGATTCACCAGTTGGACTGGAGAGTACACCTGAAACTGCCCTTTGGACATGCCTGAATAGGTAAAGTGAGCTGTTTTACTGACTAGCTGGTAGGGACGAATAGACAGTATAGGGGGTCTAGTGCTAGGGTTAATTGGTGCTTGCTATGAGTTTTGAGCAAGTGCTGTGCTGTGAAATGAATGGTTTGAGTGCTTAAGTTGAAAGTTTGTCTAGTTCCAAGGGAAAAATTGAAGAGCAGACTTTGTGGAGCTGGGAATAGTTTAACCCTAGCTAACCAGCACTGCCCGGCATGCAAAACCGCGCAAATGCGTTTTTTATATCAGGGAAATGAAAGAGAGAAATTAGCCCAAAATGGCCAATAAACTACTAACTTCTGGGCTACAGGAAACAAGGCGCACAAATTTCAGAACAAAACAGATCAAATAAGCAGGCACAATAAGCCTTTAACCAGAAATTCCCAGCTCAGAAGGGCAGAATCTAGCCTCTCCACCCATAAGAGTGCAGACTACAAACCCTCTTAATGTAAAATAACTAGCCTGAAGCCCAAGTGCTTAAACCGGAAATAATGCACTTTTAGAATAACAGACACTGAGCCTTCAATCAGCAATTCCCAATGTAGAAGGATGTAAGCTACATGGCCTGCCATAACAATGCAGTCCACAACCTTCTTAATGTAAAACAACTGTTTTGAAGCCCAAGTGCTTAAACCAAAAGGCTTAGAATAAATGTTAGAATTTAATCAGGCTACTACCAAGCAGTAATAAATGCAGCAGAATAATACAACTGAGTACTTTTAAGAAGAAGCACAAGCAAAATAAGGTAATAAAGTGGGAAGACAGCAGACAAGGCACACCAATATCAGAAAAACAGTTCAAATGAGCAGGCACAGTAAGCCTTTAACCAGAAATTCCCAGCTCAGAAACATAGAATCTAGCCTCTCCTCCCACAAGAGTGCAGACTACAAACCCTCTTAATGTAAAATAACTAGCCTGGAGCCCAAGTGTTTAAACCAGAACTAATACACTTTTAGAATAACAGACACTGAGCCTTCATTCAACAATTCCTAACTTAGAAGGATGTAAGTTACCTGTCCTGCCACAACAGTGCAGACCACAAACCTTCTTAATGTAAAGCAACTGCTCTGAAGCCCAAGTGCAATAACCAAAAGACTTAAGAATAAGTTACAATTTAATCAGGCTACTACCAAGCAGTAATAAATGCAGCAGAATAAACACAATTGAGTACTTTTAAGAAGAGGCAAAAGCAAAATAAGGTAATAAAGTAGGAAGAAACACAAATACAGTAAAAGCAGATAAAGTGCAAATTGTTTTTTTTTTGTTTGTTTTATATAACAATAGAAAACAAGCAAACTAATTTGAACAAATTACCCAATTAAACAGTAAAAAACCTCAGAACTGAGCCTGTTCCAGCAGTCTTCAATCAGACAAGTTCAGGGCCTAAGTGGATATGCCTACTCAAATGTTCTCTCTGTATTAGACAGGATGAGCTAATGAGACTAGACTAGGATAGAGCTGGGATAGGGCTGAACAGATGGGAATGGTAGGAGTGTCTGAAATCAAAATATGACCTCACTGTACTCGGTTGAGTGAGCAAATGAGATGGGCCCAGGAGTGTTCAAACACAAATTTACAGAAGGGGTGGTCAATTCCAAAGCCACCAAGATTAATACCACAACAAGAACAGGAAGGGTGGGTGGGGAAAACTAACTGCAGACAGGAGAGCTCAGAATTTTCAGTAAACAAATAAATAAGCAGATAAATGCAGTACTATTTTTAGCACAATATTCAATGAAACAATAAACAGAAAAAATAAAATTCAGTACTATCTTATAACACTGCAGGTTTGTACATATCTCAGCTTGTAGTAAAGTTGATGTAGGATATACAAAAGCTAACCAAATAGCTCCAGTATGCAACTATTCAGCAGAAATCGCTATGCATTTGTTCATTGCAGATTTTGCAATTTGGGTGTGGATGGCACTATAGTGGGGATGGGGAATATTTGCCTTTCCCCACTGTAGTGCAAACTCAGAGTTAGTATATCACAGTAGGGGGTTGTGGGGGGCCCAGCACCCCAGATGGGGGATGCAGGGGGGCAAGCCCACCTGCATTATATGTATTTCAACTTGCAGTTTGAGAATTAGCGAAGGTGCCTTTAGAACTGCTGTGTTTTGAACTGTGGTGCAGTAAGAAATGACGGATTTGTCCTTTCAGTTTGCAGAAAGGGCTGTTCGAAGAAATGATTGTCCCCTTTCAAAGGTGAAAAAAAAAAATATATATATATATATATATATATATATATATATATATCAATATCAATATAGGTATATATGGACATACATCTGTAGATTAAACTGGGAACATAACCACAACATTTATGTCCACATGCATCATTGATGGGTTTGAGAGACTCAAACGACATACATCTGGCATGGATAGGTATTTCCTCCTCCCAGCCAAACACGACTGGCTTGCAATACAATACCAACCTTAGCAGATCCCATAACCAGGACCCTACATGACAAGGGCAGTACATGTTAATAGTACTCCATCCCACCTGTAGGATGTCAGGCTGGCATTACTAACATATCATGCAGTACAGTCAAGTGACGTGTCTTGCTTGGGGTAACCCCCTGGGCAGGTGCAGTAAGTAGCTGGGATCCCTCATATGATCCAATAGGCCTACACCTGACAATGGATTTAGCAATGTTGGCAAGGACGACCACAAATCCACCATGTCAGCTGGGAGCTACCACCCAGTAGCCTAATGACCCTGGTCTGCAGGGACATGGAACATATCAACAATGAACCCATGGCCAATGTCACTGGTAATCTTAACACATGGGACCCCACCAATTATGGACTTGTCAAAGGCAGAGAATACAGCCTGAACCTGGTATACCTCCTTTACCCAATCATGACAGGTGTAGATGAGGGTTAGGAGGTGCACAATGCCTACGTAGATCATAGCAGGCTTTTGTACACTACCCCACATGTAGGAATGTGTGTAGTTGTTAAGAGATCTACCTCCATTCACAGAATATGTTTCCACCAGGACTGCTTGGCAAATGCCAACATTCCACAGGTGCCATCCCGTGGACAAACTGTCCTACACAGGTCATAGATGTGTTAATGCCCTCCTCCACACTATAGAGGTGTGCAGCACTCTTGTGGTTGTTATAACTCACTGGGTGTGGCTGTTGTGGACACATCCACCATTATTGCAGTTACTGTTGCATCTATCCCCCCACATAGCTGTCTGTAATACTGTACAGTGTATGTAATCCGGTTGTTAGTTGTTGTTTACACCATTCACTGTAGATGAGCACCTCACACCCTCCTAAGGGTAGGGCTATGCCACTGGCATTGGCACACACATGTTACTTAGGTGAGGATCGCAGTAGAGTGGGGAGAGGAACATACACCCAGCTGTTAGCATGTTCAATGTCATCCACATTGCAGACTGCATATATAGCAATGTGTGGTTGTGCCTATCCTGTCTTGGAGGGATTACATATGCAACAGATGTGTTACTTGTATGGGGACATACCTTCATGTGTGCAGTCTTGTACCTGTACTGCATCCAAACCAAAGGCTCTGTGTGTTGTACCCAGCCATGGCATGTGTACTACCCACTACACTTACTGTTGTCCACTGTAGAAGGCCTGCTGACACCACTACATCCATCAGCCATGTGGCACATGGACAAACACAACACAATCAGAATAGATAATGGTGACAACAATACAATATTGTTAATTACAGCTATGATGCATCATGGATGCACAGCTACACCTTCCAAGATATTAGCATTTCACTTTACTGCTGACAACATGTTACACATCATTCCATTGTTACACTGTTGTACAGTTACCCTGTGCATCAGTACCATGGTAGCCTGTCCCTGCATCGATGTTACGGATATCAGGGAGTGGCACAGGTATCATCATATGCACAGGGTGTGTTTTTGGTTTGCCAGAGGCCTAGGCTGAAACATACAATTGACAACATGTGTGTGTGTGTGTGGGGGGGGGGGGCTGAGTACTGTTATGGGCCACTGGTGATGTTGTGTGTGCAGGTATGTGGTTGCCCTAGGTTTGTTGTTTATGTGTTTGTGTCTGCATGCACACAGTTCCTCCATGTAGCTGCCCTATACAGGGAATTGTGAGAAAGCTGCAGACTGTACATGGCATGGTTTGCAGTTCACCATCTTTGGCCATGGACATGGGACCTGTGCCTGGCAGGGGTGCTACAGGCAGTATCTGGTACAAAGCCAGATTGAGTACTGTCCCCCGAGGTTGACAGATGTCCACTGGATCCAGGTCCCTCCTAGGACTGGCCAGGGCCACATGCACATGGTCTGCTATGATGGTCAGTGGACAGCACCCCTCCCTCACAGTGCTGGGGCTGGTACTGCCACTACGGGAATGGCTGTGACTGGTGGGACGTCCATGGTGACCTCCAGCTGCTGCTGTTGCTGGCATACGTCCATGTGGCCATCGCAATTGTCCCGCCCTGTCCTGACACATGGACATGACATTGTGGATGAGATCCAATGTCTCACTCCACCATCTATCCATGACCTCAGTGTAATTACGGATGGCACCTGCTAGGTAACGGATGCTGTCAGTTACAGAGGTGTGATCAGCCCTCTGCACCTTTAGTTAGACCCTGCCTGGTGTACTGTTCCATTCGTGCCTGTGCCTCCATGACAGTCTGGAGCATGCATGTGGTTGAAATAGATGTGGCACGTCTGCCAGGGGCATGATGACCAGTAGTGCTCCGAGGAGCACCCCTGAACATCTGCCTATGTGATACCCCATCAGACATCTGGCTATGGCTGCTGTGTCCTGACACACATGCCATAGATACTACACTGTCCTGGCCAATGCCAACTGTAGACTGTCCCTCAGCTAAGGCTAACAGTGATGAGGTATGTAGAGGCAGTGTGACTGTGTGCGTGGATGGGGTGGATACATGTGAGTTGTCAACTGGTGGCCCAGCGGCAGTCCCTGATGATCATTCCTGTGCCTCAACACACCTATCCTCATGGTCACTGTCTGTATCAGTGACATCAGATTCCCAGCAGGGGGGACCCAACCCCACCTCACCACCTGTGAGGGGAAAACAGGGAACAGACTGTAAGACCTGTATATCACCGCTAAACAGTACATACACATACACACACACACACACACACACACACACACACACACATGTGCAGATATGGCCACACACACAGACACACACATGCAGTCGACATACATGGCAACCCATACACTCCACCAGACAGCACCTATAGACAGCTCCCACACCCCCATAACACACACAATAGCAGGTGAGGGTGCAATACAGTATCACACACAAACCTGTAATTACACACGTCAGCATGCAGTACATGTGGCACTCAACAGCATGCAGTGCAACTGTAGTCAATCCCCGTTATCAACATTATACATGGCTGTGATGCATGGTTTCTGTTAGTAGGTCATGACCCTACCTCTGGAACTCACTGCACCCATGTCCACAGCATTGCTGTGCATCTGTTCAGCACCCTGGCATGTACTGTGCACCATACCTCACAGGTGTACACACCATTGCAGGATGTGTATCTGTGTGTCAGTTGTGTTTCTGTTGCTGCTCACAGCCTCTGTGTATTTCTGGATCACATGTGGACACGTGTTTAGTGAATGCTTGATGTGTATTCACAGATGTCATCATCTGTGGTGCATGTATGAGTGATAGACTACCATTAGACTGACTGCAGACACAATGTACTGTACCTATGGTGAATGTAGAGACCATTATTGACCATTATTGAGCCCTGGCTGATGTTACCTGTGGTACACATAGGTTCATAGGTGAGTAGTGGTCTATTGATCCTGGGGCCTACATAAGCCTAGCCACAGGGGTGCCCAGCCATGCACTATCCACTAATGTTATTCCCTGTGCTCCTGTCAGGCTGTGGCACAGACATACTACCTAGGGTGAATTCCCTATTTCCCATCCAGTTGTCAAGTGTTTCTATAAAGAGGGCCAATGAGTAGCATTGCCTGACATGTATGGGTAGTCCATTATAGAGTGTGGGGATTCCCCAGGACAGGGCCCTATCCCTCCAGTATGTTCTGTGTAATGTGTTGATGAGGTGTAGGACTCTGGAGTGTGTACTTGCAGAGGGAGTGGGATGTCTTTATGTGTAGCATGTTCAACTACTCTGTGTATGACATAGCTGTGTATGTTGGGCAGATGTCAGCTGTGCCTGGGCAATGTGCACTGGAGTGTAACCACAGTTGTCTGAGATGGACTGTGTATTGTATGTGTTTGAGGCTGGTAATCCCATTAGTGAGGGGTGTGCTCTGTCAGTGCACATGTACAGCATGCATTATGGGTAGGTCTGTTAGATGTGTACATGGCCTACACCTTAGCTATGACATGCTCAGTGAATTGCCAAGCATAACCTTAAACCATACTCACTGGCATCCGACCGCTGCCTTGCTGGTATCCCAGAGATACCTACATTGAGATGGAATAGAGTTGATGTCAGTGGCCACAGCTGTGGCATTGCTACAGGGTGGCTGCAATATTACAGTACAACAGCTGAAGTCCACATTACTACAGAGTATGCATTACTGCTTATCAGTACTACACAGCAACAGACCCCACATCTCACATGTGCATGATCTACCTCTACAGATGCATACACTACAGTAGTCTACTGACATGCCCTGGAACCTTACCTGCATGCTACATATCTGGTTTGTGTGTATCACCCACCTCCATGACTGTATAAGTCTGTAGCTCTTATGGGCAGGCAGGTGCTACCAGGCTCATGAGCAGCTCCACCACTCTGGTGGGGGGGTGGATGTTATGGCCTCCCCCTGTTGCAAGGTGGTCACCCCACATGGCAGCGGCACAGCTACATACATGGCGGACCAGGTCACTACAATGGTGGCAGACCTGCTCATATGTACGGCTGTGCATCCCCACCTCATTCACCCTGCGGACCACATCATTCCACATGGCTGTTCTCTCCTGCTGGTCCTGGCTTGTCCGTGAGAACAGCTAGTAGTTCTGGATGATGCTGGTGATTATAATTTCATCCTCAGCGGCACTGTAAGCAGGATTCCTCGGGTGCGCCATACTCCCTGAAAGACATAATGATGGAAATATGTCTGAGCAACTCATATGTCAAGTTTACCATAATCCAATACACATATCAGT
>NC_056732.1:727227381-727239881 GCF_019279795.1 Protopterus annectens
CTGTATGTCTGATAAATGTATCCAAATATGGAATCCCATCATAACTTACATTATAAGTGAATTTTAAAAAACTACTGGAATTATTCAAATAATTTATAAATTCATCTATCATATTTTCAGGCCCCTTCCAAAGGACAAACACATCGTCCAGAAATCTTGTATAATAAGAAATATATTTGAAATACTTGCTCGTAAATACATATGTATTCTCCCACTCTAGCATAACCATATTAGCAGAAAATCGGGGCACATGATGCCCCCATAGCTACACCCCTCTTTTGTTTGTAATATTCACCTTTGAAATATATGAAGTTATTATCTAATACAATTCCCATCATATCTGTAATAAGATTTATACGGTCCCATGTCATACCTGAGTATTTTCTGAGACTACTACAAAAATCATCCAGTCCCTGATCCTTGGGAATACATGAAAAAAGATCCACTACATCAATAGTGATATATGTTAACTTATCGTCCCATTTATCTGAGGTCAGTTGAGCTAAAAATATCCAAGAATCCTTAATAAGATGGGAAATGTTCATATAGATGGGTTTAACCCATGTATCTATTACAACACCAATTTTGAATGTCTTGGACTTACTCCCAGATATGATGGGATGAAAAGGGGGTTTATTAATATTTTTATGCACCTTAGGTATGCCTACTATGGTGGCTAGAGTGGGATATTCTACCTTCATAAACTCATAAATATCCTCTGTTATTCTTTGATCTAATAAATATTAATCTAAGGCTAAATCTATTTTTCCATAACTTATATTAATTTTATTAATGGAAGTGATTTCATAGTTTCCTGATTCAATTAAAATCTGTTGTATCTCATTAATATAATTATTTGTGTTGTATAATACAATTTCCCCCTCCCTTAGAAGGCTTCATTACTCTAATACTTTTATTATTCATTAATTCCTTCAAACATTCTCTTTCTTTGACAGTTAAATTATCCTCGACCTGTTGTTTCTTTATATTCTGATTATACTTACAAATATCAGTACATACTAACTCTTTAAAATTCTCAATTTTTTTATTTGAGGGGGGAATAAAAATACTCTTTTTCTTCAACTTGATACTATCTGTAGTAATAAAATCATCTTTTTTATTTTTGTTGTCAAACAATAGAGCTAAATTTAATCTTCTACAATACAACTTGACATCAATAATTGTATCTGTCAACTTAAACTTCTCAGTTGGTATATATTTCATTCCCTTAATGAACAATGACCCCAATTCATCTTTAATACCATAACTGGTATAATTATAAAGTGTCAAATCTTTAAATTGATGGATTATATCATCGATTTTATAATCTATGGTTATCACATTTTCACTTGATTTCTTGGAGTCTGTCATACTGTTTCTGATGTTCACATTTTGTGCATCTCTCATATTTGATGCCAATTTTGATTGAAGGTAGAAGATTAAATTTAGACTGCTCACACTCCATACAATCCCTATCACCATCTTTTCCATTGCTGATGATGTCACCCACCTACAAGTATGCCTCTGGGAGTGCTGTGTCCCAGTAATCTCGGTAGCGCATTCTGTAACTGCGTAATGCTGTAGTGTGATACAATAGACAGGTAGGTGTTCTATTCCAAGGCATGACAGGTGTGTGTATTTGGCAGTCATATCCTATGTGTTGGTATCTGTGAGTGGCTAGTTCCAGGATGTGTTGAGGAGCGTGTTTTGTTGTTTTCCTATATAGTGCCCATAAATGTCACAATCACCCAAGAGACTGGGTTGGCAAGGCATACACATACATTCGCCAATAGGTCTGGTGAGTAAATGTCAGCAGCCTAATCTTACTCTTAATACAGTCTGAACCCGTGTGATGCAATGAAACACACTTGCCTTGATAGTAACACCAGTACATAATTCAGGAGATGCATATGGTTTCCTTTACATTCTTGTCTAATGCTTTAGTGTCACATGGTCCACTGTTGTGATATATATTCTATATCTACGTATGTGTGTGTATATGTATATGTCTACATGATGAAATACATGTCCTATACTGTTGAATACCTGTGCTGGATGACCTGTATGTGATAACCTCAGATGTATGTATATCTGCCATGGCTTAGTGGTAAAGCACATCGTCTGTGGTGTGCAGGGTCCCGGGTTCGAGGCATGTAGAGACCGTTTATTTTGTTGCTGGGAAGAACAAGGGACATTGAATATGGTGATAGTAAGGCACTTTTAACCAGTTGTGTGCGGATCTGCGTGACAGTAAGCAGTGGTTATTATTTTGGAGGCTCAGTATGGGTCATGTAACTATGCATTAGAAGACAATACTATGCAAACGAGGTGGAAAATAGTGAATCCCGTTTATCCCCAGGGTGTGATGCAGATCCCAGGAGTGCATGTGTATAGATAGCCGGGTGCAGGACTCGAATATAGGTGAAAGCATGGGGGGTGTCAGGCATACTGTACGTACATTGGAGCCCTGTGTCTCGGGATTGCTCCTGCCTTAGCATGCCTAAGCTAGGGGTGTGTCTATACCTGCCTAGTGCAATTGGGAGGGGACAACAGCAGTAGGAGAGTAATCAAGGTGAACAAGCTGGGCAAACAGGTGATAATTATCACAATCAACAGATTACAGGCCCAGCCCAGCCCAGAACACTATGATAAAGTGAGCAAGCACCATACCCACAGTTCTTTTCACACTCTACACCACCGGTGTATACATGCCTTGAAATTTTACGAAACAATCCAATGAAATGAGAAGGGCTGCAGCAGGCAACATAGACCAACATGTGCAGGAGGCTTAGAGTGGTGAGGATGTGAATGCTGCCGAACAACCCTCAGTGAGGAGACAGAGAAGACTGTAAAGACCCAGGGTAACCTACCAGGGGCTACATGAGCTGGAGATAGTGGAGCGCTATGGGGTGGACAGAGACCTCCTACAACAGATCATTGAGCTGTGTCGGCCACACCTGACACATCGAACAGGCCGAGGGAAACCCATCCCAGTGGATACCAAGGTAAGTGTAGGCCTAGGTATACTAGCCACAGGCACCTCCCAAAGCACAACTGGGGATATAATGGGGTATCTCACAGGCATCTGCATCCAGAGTATTCCACCAGTTCCTGGATGCCATGTCACCACATGCCAGTGAGTACATTTCCTCAACACACGTGAGGTGTTGACAAGCAATATGCATGTCTTCCACCAAATGGCAGACTACCCTGGAGTAGTGGGTGCTATAGCCTGCATGCATGTACACATCACAGCACCACCTGCTGAGCGGGCTAGGGCCTACATTAACCACAGGGGCTTCCCCTCCATCAACTGCCAGGTCGTATGTGATACCCAGGGCATTATAGTGAATGTGTGTGCTGGCTGCCCTGGAAGCTATGACATTTCTGATATATGGCATCTGATGCAGCTGTACCACACCTTTGCCAATATGGACATACCCTACAGTCACCTAGTGGGGGATGCTGGGTACCCACTGGAGCCATGGCTGATGACACCCATCAGAAATGCACACACACCTGAACAACTACGCTATAATGAGGCACACGCACAGGCAAGACATATAACTGAGTGTGTGTTTGGGATGCTCAGGTCATGGTTCCAGTGTCTGGACACATCCGGTGGAGCTTTGCAGTGTTCATCAGCTACATGCACCCAAATTGTTATGGTATGTGCTATGTTATCTGGTGGAGCTTTGCAGTATTCATCAGCTACATGCACCCAAATTGTTATGGTATGTGCTATGTTACACAATATGATCTTGCAGAAACAGCTGCAGCAGGAACAGCATGGGGGCAGGGCCACACAGCCCCCCACCAATGTCAAGGCCTGTACAGGCACAGAGTGACTCGGAGGAGGAACTACCTGAGCCGGACCCAGTAGGTGGAAGGAGGCATGCCCAGTATGACCTGGCCTTGGCAAAGAGGCAACGCATAGCATATGCACTAACACGGTAGGTACCCAGGGAATGTCACCCTCTCTGACTCGCACAGACAGTAAAAGGGATGCCAAACGTGACACTACCTGCCATGTATATGAAGTGCACTGTGTGCATCTGACATAGGCAGCCTTCCAGCACCATCCTCAGGTCTGGCACACCCTCAAGGTAAGTCAATCAACCTACCAATTGGCAGTTGTATTAGAATGTGTTTTTACCTGTAGCTATGGTATGGATGTGAGGCATGCAAGGGAATTTGGTGGCCGAATGTTAAGGCAGTGGACAGTAGATGTCCATAGTGGCACCATGACATCTGTAGCACATACCGGGGTCACAATAGTAGCCAATAGTACACAGGGTGTCCTAACCCACTGCGGGTAATTGGCAGAACATCATGTGTGTCCATACAGCCCACACAAATCTTAAACAGCTGGACAGGTGTAGACCAACACAGACAAATGCTGTACAATGACCTCTGAATATGCCCAATGGATGACCCCCCCACAGACATACACAGACAGACCGCAGCAGGCCAGGCAGTTGGATATAGGTTGTGAGGGCTAGGATGTCTGAAACTAATATGTTGGTAATTAAAGCTAAGATCTGGAGTACACTGGTATGCCTCTAGCCAGCACATTAGGTAGGTCACACTGAAATGGAGTACCTGACATACCAGTACATACCAGTACAGTAGTAGCAAAAGTGTACAACTGTCAGCTGTGCCCCCCTTCCAACGTGCACATGTACACCCCCCCCGGTTCTGTGTAGGAATGTGGATACAGTTGGATGTCCCCCACGCTGTGCAGAAATGTAGCAACAGTCAATGCCACATGACCGATGGATTTCCTGCAGACACAGCATGCCACTTGTCAGTGTACAATGCAGAGGTAGGCACCACAGTACTGACTACCTGGACATGTAACACATGCGATCCAGTTGACCATACTGGGCATGCTCAAACACATGAAGGTATGATGGTAATGTCAGTCGACAACATGTGGAACAGTCATACTGGTCATGCTCACACACGTAAACACAAGACAGCCAGGTCTGAAAACACCAGTGGTCTGGACATATCTGCCGGTACATTGCTATACTGCTGGATGACTGTGCTGTATGGTATGTGTGTGGTACTGTCTATTGTCTGTATATTTGCCATGGTGTATTGGTAAGCTGTGTGCGCAGGGTGTTGCTACCAACACTTGCAAAGGACGGTTCTTTGTTTGCGGCCAGAACAAGGCCATTGGATATGGAGTGAGTAATGCACATTGCAGCAGTTGGGAGTGGTTGTCCATGGGTTTGCACAGTGTTAAGCACTGCTGACCTCTGGTTACAGCTTCTTATACTTTTTTAGACTCCACATTTCTTTAACAGTGCAATACTCGCATACTGATAGCCAAACATGCTTACACCCGCTTGCTCCTTCACTTGCACATGCACCAACATTGCTGCTTGCATTTGTCACTCACGCTGGGTGGGCGCAATCCCTTGTGATGCCTATTACATCAGACTACATGATTACAGTATCGGGTATGGCTGACCATTAGGTGAAGGCATGATGTTCGACTGTACGGAATCGGCGGCCTGTCCAGTGAGTTAATCATATTATATGCGTGTTCTTCATACAATCTGCTCCCATCTGGCTGATACATGGGAACGGATACTCTGCAATGCAGACAAGTAAATGTGTTTTGGGAACCACATCTGTCTGCTGGGTCATGATACCACATACCTATTGTAGGTTTTCCACCTTTTAAATTGGCCGAAGTGAGACTTTAGGATTAACACCTGTCCCACTTTGGTGGGACAGACCCTCCTTAGGTGTATGTGTCATGCAAAAATAATCTAGACATAGCAAATGTCCTCATTACAGGACAATATTATATTCTACATTTCTCTAATAGTTGCATGTAACAGTTATTGTATATATGACACTTCTATGTGTTATGTGAAGTAGCATAAGCAACTTGACTGCTGGCTAGACTAAGCCTTGATTTGTGCTAATACTTATAGTTCTGTACTATGCATGGCTGTAGGTATGTTCTGATCTGGTAAGTCTGACATTTCTACGGAGCAGGTCCCACTTTGGCCATTTGGAAAGGTGGCAGCCCTATAGGACCTATATGTAGAGATGTCAGATTTGGCAAGGCAACACATACCCACAGCCAGTAGAAAATAGACTACTTCAGCGGTTTGCATAAGTAAAGGTTATTCTTGTGGCATTATAGTTGCTAATACTGTTTCCTATAACATCTAGGTCTTTCAGATACAACATAAACATTTTATGCAACCACTGCAGACAATATATGGATTCTTTGCCCAAAATCACAGGCCATGTGGCTTATTAACATTCATTTTGCAGGACACAACTGCCCAGAGGGGAGTGTCCCTCGCAAAGGCGAACAGGTGGTAACCCCAAACTATTATGCTATCATCTACCTAAGGTGGTCAGCGGAATATGCGCTTTCCATCACTAGCAGACCTCACATACGAATGGAGTAGAATGCACACTGTATCAGGGACACTGCATAACACCCTCAGGGACACATTTAGATGGTTGGTTCTATTAACCTGACACATTGACAGTCCCAGGGCATATGTATTCATTCACATTTGTCAAGGTACATGCTGTTTATGACTCGTACATGTTGTCATTAGTCATTACGTGTATTCTGCCACCTGTCCACCTATCACTAGCTCTGGAAGGGTTTAGTTAGGACTGTGTTAGATTCTGATTCATAATCACGGATGTCCATGATAATTGGATACAGGGCACTGATATAGTCCCTATGTGTTCCCCCAATGGTTTATGGACTATCCAGTAAATGTGCTCTTCAGGTTTGGGTGGTATAAGCGTATGCTGTGCCCACATAGGAATATTAATTACTTCCACGGGGCGGGCCTAATACATCTCTGCCAACCAACACCTGCATACTTAGGCCCATTATTGCATACCCATGATTCCCCTACCTGACACCCCTCTACAGCACTCATGACTCATACTTACTGTGAGCGCAGCTGAGGTATAAACACACCCCTACACACTGCACACTCTCCTCATCTCAGGACACATGTCATACATTTTGTCAACCCATGTGTTATCAGACTTGCACAACCTACTGTTCCATGTACAACTACATCCTGGTCACTTCAATCATTACTGGTTTGCCTACAAGGCAAATTTTTGGTGTCCCGCAAAGGACCCCGTGATCCATGTTTAAAGTGTAGACCTTTCAGATCTCTCCCACTGGTAGTTTCCTGCCAGGGGTCTGGAAAGCAGCGGTGTATTTACCTTTATTGTATGTCTGTATATCTCACCGGCCTAGCTGGGGGGGTGTGGGAGGTAGACATTAGTTGATTGGACCTCCCACTAACATATGCCCGGTCTGAACATATGTTACCCGTAATTGCTGTACCGTAACCTAGGTATATACATGTGTATATCTACAGTAACATATATATATCTATATCTATATATATATATATATATATATATATAGATATATATATATATATATATATATAGATATATATAGATAGATATATATATATATATATATATACATATATATATATATATATATATATATATATATATATATATATATATATATATATATATATATATATATATATATATATATATATTTGTGTGTGTGTGTGTGTGTATGTGTGTGTGTGTGTGTGTGTGTGTGTATATACATATATATATATATATATATATATATATATATATATATATATATATATATATATATATATATATATGTTGTCAGTCATTACGTGTATTCCGCCACCTGTCGACCTAATATCACTAGTTCTGAAAGGGTTTAGTTAGGACTGTGTTAGATTCTGATTCGTAATCACTGACATCCATGATAATCGGGTACAGGGCACTGATATAGTCCCTATGTGTTCCCCAGTGGTTTACGGATTATCCAGTAGATGTGCTCTTACGGTTTGGGAGGTATGGGCATCTGCTATGCCCACATAGGAATATTAATTACTTCCACAGGGCGGGCCTAATACATCTCTGCCAACCAACACCTGCAAACTTACACCCATTATTCCATACCCATGATTCCCATACCTGACACCACTCTACAGCACTCATGACTCATCCTTACTGTGAGCGCAGCTGGGGTATGAACACACCCCTACACACTGCCCACTCTCCCCGTCTCGGGACACATGTCGTACGTTTTGTCAACCCATGTGTTATCAGACTTGCACAACCTACTGGTCGCGTCAATGATCATAGGTTCAACTACAAGGCAATTTTTGGTGTCCCGCAAGGGACCCCGTGATCCATGTTTAAAGTGTAGACCTTGCAGATCTCTCCCACTGGTACTTTCCTGCTGGTAGTCTGGAAAGCAGCAGTGTATTTATCTTTATTGCATGTCTGTATGTCTCACCGGCCTAGCTGGGGAGGTGTGGGCGGTAGACGTTTGTTTATTGGACCTCCCACTAACATATGCCCAGTATGAACATATATTACCTGTAATTGCTGTAACGTAAGGTTCATAGGTTCATAGGTTGATACTAGGCTATCTGCCCTAGGACATTTACAAGCCTAGCCAGAGTATGTTTGGCTTTTGCCACCCTTCTTAGATTAGTTGACTGTGCCTCTGTATGGTAGGTCACAGAACATAGCCCATTTAAGGTTAGTTTACAGTGCCTCTGTCTAGCAGTGACACAGAAGAGATCCCAGGGGTAAATTTCCGATCTCCCATCCAAACGTCAAGATTCTTCTTGAAGAGGGTCATTGAGGGGCTCTGTCTGACATGGATTGGGATTTTGTTCCAGAGTGAAGGGAGCCTCTGGGATATGAATCTGTCCCTCCAGCATGTTCTATTTATTTCTGTGTTGAGGTTTAAGTCATTGGAGTGTGTAGTTCTGATGGATTTGGATTTCTTGAGGTGGAGCATGTCCATTAGTTCTGCATTGAAAATGGCTTTATACGTCAGGCACAGATCGCCTCTGAGTAGGCGGTAAGCAACTGAGTAGAGCTGGAGTTTCTTTAGCCTAACTGCATAGGGCATCTGTTTGAGTCCCTTGATCCACTTGGTGAGGTACTTTTGGGGTCTTTCTAGTTGTAGCAGGTGTCAGGTAAGGTACATCCCAAATGGGGCATTGTATTCAATTATGAGCCTGATGAGTGATGAGTAGAGGGGCACAATGACCTCTCTTGATCTAGATGTGAACCCCTTCATGATAAGGTGGGCTATATAGAATGTCTTTCTAACCACTTTGGCAATGTGATTGTCAAAGGAGAGATTGCAATCTACTTGGGTACCCAAATCCCTAATTACTACTTCCGTACTTAATGGATTACCACCTATGTGGTAATTTGTGGGCACTTTGTTTTTCCCAAAGGGGATGACTATGCACTTTTTGGCATTTAGCTTTAGGCCATGGCTCTGGCACCAGTTATCTGTCTCTGTGAGACCTTTTTGGAGGATGCTTGTGTCAGCCGGTGAGTCGATTATGGCCCCCAGTTTCAAGTCATCTGCAAACTTTGTCAGCCATAGTCCTCCTGTGTTAGCCTGTACCTCAGAGAAATATATACCGAACAAGACAGGTCCCAGGATTGAGCCTTGTGGGACGCCACTTGTAACTGGTTTAGAGTCTGACATGGCACCTGCAATTTTGACCATGTGGGTTCTATCCCTAAGCCAGTTTGCAACCCATCTTGTGACATAGGGGTTGATATTTAAGCGGGTGAGCTTATTTATGATGCCCGAGTGTGGTATTGTGTCAAAGGCTTTTGCAAGGTCAAGGTAGGCTGTGTGGACTACCTTCCCTTCGTCTATGGCCTTGGTGACTGTTTCAAAGAAATTGACGAGGTTCAAGAGGCAAGATCTGCCCTTAACAAAGCCAAATTGGGTAGGATCCAGTGTTTGGAGGTTCCCAATGTCTTTGTTTATGAGTTCCATGATGATACGCTCCATAGCTTTGCAGGCCAGGCTAGTTAGGCTTATAGGGCGATAGTTTCCGGAGTCCGTTGTGGCACCACCTTTATGGAGTGAGACCAGTGTTGCTGTACGCCATTCTTTGGGTGCATATCCTGTTGTAAGGCTGAGACTGAACAGTGATTTTAAGTGAGGGTTCAGTTCTTCTTGGAGCTCATGTAAAACGCAGCCCGGGACACCATCCGGTCCCATTGATGCTGTGTTTTTTGCTTTGGAGAGGGCAGCTCTTACCTGTGCATCTGTGATGTCCGGGAGACTGCACTCTGTTGGGATAGTCATTTGCTCATTTGGGGGGGGGGGGGGAGAAGTTTGCACTGAACCTGTCTGCCAGGATGTTGGCAATGTCTGTGGGTTCGGTGTATTTTTTGTCATTTTGCACTAACTCAGAGCATATCTGGGAGTTTCCACCCAGGTTTCTGACATAACTAAAGAAAGCCTTGTGATTATTTTTAGCGTCTTGTGCAATTTTTCTTTCGAAGCTAGCCTTAGATGATTTTATGAGGGATCATAGTTTCTTGCTAGTACTGATCAGAGTTGCCTTCCCTTTCAGGGATTTTGCTCTATCATGTAGTAGCTTCCTCCTTCTGTTGTACAGGTGTCCACCAGACAGGTCTCCTGCTTTTGGAGGAGTGTGTCTTGGTTTTATTTGGGATAGCATAATCCATGCATTCCTGTAGGTATCCATAGAATGCATTTGTAAAGGATTCTGCAGTTTGGGACGTATTTTCCACTGGCCCTGGGGCTTTGAAGGATTTTACCTCAGTTTTGAGAAGTGGGAAGTTTGCTTTTGAAAAGTTTTTGACCGTGGTTTCCTTTGCTGGGGGTGGGGACAGGATATGGATGTCCATAGTGATTAATTTATGGTCAGATCTTACCAATGAGGGGTATACCTCTGGTATGGAACATAGTCCCCATGTTGGTGATGATCAGATCCAATATGTTTTCCCCTCTTGTGGGAGTGGTGACCAGTCCAGTTATTCCATAGCATTTGAGTTTATAAATTCTAGGAACCATTGGGTTAGGGTGTTGTGGCTTGAGTAGTGCTCCCAGTCTGTTTGGGTAGTTAAAGTGACCCAATATAATGGTGTTTGGAGAGACCTTCATATTCTCCAGTGTCTTCAGGAAAGCCGAGTGGGGTTCCTGAGTTTGGGAGGGTGGTCTGTAGCAGGCTACAAACTGGAAGGCAGTTTTGCCCACTGTTAGTTGCACATGGATGGTCTCAGATGCTTTGTGCAGTGCCACTAGCCTGGAGGTATGGGTATCTTTGATGAATATAGATACTCCCTCAAGATACCCATACCTCCAGTGCCACAAGCCTGGAGGTGCGGGTATCTTTGATGAATATGGATACTCCCCCTCCTCTTGTGGTTCGGTCCGAGTTTTGGGGCCGAAAAGCATGGTATGAGGTATAGCCTGGTAGTGCTGGGGTGCTCTCGGGAGCCTTGAACCAGGTTTTTGTTACTGCACAGATATCGATATTCTCCATACTGAGGAGAGCCTCTAGTGCGTGCATCTTGAGGTTTAGACTTCTGGCGTTGAGCAGCATTACCCTTAGTTTCTTTTTCCTTGTGTTGTCTAAGGAGGTGGGTTTGTCTTTTGAGCCTTGCCTAAAAAAGGCACTATGGGGTTGGCAAGAGCCTTGGCCAGTATTCGAAAACCCAGGGGTGACAAGTGCAAGCCATCCCTAACAAAGCAACGTGGCTTATCAAGCATGTCATCCCAGGCTGACAGACACTGGATCCCCTTTGAGTGACACCAATACTTTAGCCAATTGTTGAAATTGATCATTTTGTCTTTATACTGTGGTATCATTCTTGGTGAGGGTAAGATGCTACTCAAGGTCAGGGTCATACCGGCCTGGGCCACATGATCAGAAAGCTCCTCTATGTCTCTTTTCATGTAATCCAGGGAGGTACGTCTCAGGTCATTCACACCAGCATGGACAATGATGGAGTCATATTTGTACTTGCTTTGGAGTGCTTGTGTTATGTGGCGGATCCTGGCATCCGACGGGCAGCTTACAGTGACCTTCTCCTTGTTCATCCTGATGAGAGGGACGTCAGTGTGTCTGACAATAGAGTCACCTATTACAAGTGTATTAGGTGTGTTGTTTAGCCTTAAGGGCTGTGACTGTGTGGCACACTGACTTTGTGAACTATGTGATATGTGGGTATTGTTGTGGGGTAGCAGTTGCTTGGATGTCTGCTTTGGAGGTCTCTGTTGCTTGGGCAGATTTTTACTTAGAGCCTCTGAGTATGTTTTTGTGTGTTTATGTGTTTGGTTTGCTGTTGCGATAGGTCTATGTGAGACTGGATTTGTGGTGTGTGTGATTACCTTCTCCTCCAGACTGACCGTGCCAGTACTATGTTGAGAGAGCTCAGCCGCCAGTTTGGCTATATAGTTGCATCTCTCACATATATTTGAGCTTGTTGGGAAGAGGAGAGGGTGGTCTGTGTACATAAGGCAGTTGTAACATTGCCTCAAGATTTCCATATTCACCAGCTGGACTGGAGAGTAAACCTGAAACTGACTTTTGGACATGCCAGAATAGTATAAGGAATTACTTTTTGACGATCAAAAAGGACCAATA